>NW_026027857.1:0-1496 GCF_019186545.1 Solanum stenotomum | reverse complement strand
GCTCAAATCTTTTCCTTCCGAGTCAGTCGGCTATAAAAATCGACGAACAGGTCCCGAGGTTGAGAGAAGCAACAGATCAATAATTTGGAAAGATTGGGTCAAAGGCCCACCTTTCATTTTTTGTATTTTGTTATTTTGGGCCTAAGCCCTTGTTATTAAATTTTGCTATTACTTTGCTAGTTTTAGGGCAGGTGGAAAATTGGGCCTAAGGCCCAAAAGAAAGAATGATTACTTTGTGTTAGTCTAGGATAGGTGTAACTTAAATGGGCCGGAGGCCCAAAACAAAAATGGGCCCAAACACTGGACCAGGCGGACAGAAACCAGATTTGGGTCCAGGTCTCTTTCCCTCTTTACATTACTATGTTTGTCTTGCTTATTAATATTTGTCGTTAATCTTAGGGTCGAAGAGTTCGAATCCCCGAAAGACGCTCATTTCGTTTTAACAATTTAACTAAATCAATCATCTTTCGAAAGACTTAAAAGCATAAATTTCGAGAAGTATCTCATTTAGATCGTAGGTCAATATTTCCCTTTTTCCTTTTTATAACTGTCTCAACTATAAAATAGTTCAATCGTTTTATTCAAATTAAGTTAAAGTACTTTTAGCGAAATAAATTAATTGTTGGATAACCGCATTAGCGGATATTCTAGGTGCTTTAAAAACCTTCCTAGAATATTAATAGGAACGTTGAACCCTTTTTCAAGTTTTCACTAGATCCCTGTTTTAGTCTCGTGAAAATGAATAGTTTTCTTGATTTTTCTTAAAAATTAAGTGGCGACTCTTAAAATCAGTCAAAATACATTTTCCAAATAAAACAGAATGGCGACTTCCGCTGGGGATTTGAATGGTTCTAACCTTAAGATTAATTATTTGGTTATGTGTTTAACTGTTTGCTTGTTTAAATTATCGTATCTTATATTAGTTGTGGCATTCATGGCACCCGATTCCGCCAAACGGCAAATATATTGCGTTAGGGAAAAAGGCGGTTACGTGGCTTACCACGGCTGTCCTTCAGAAAAAACACAAGTTAAATCATTTGGAAGTGATAAACGAATAGTTGGCTTATGGTCATCCAACATCGTTTATTATACTTCACCCCGTTGTTTGTCCGACTCGGGTAACCGTCATTTCTCAACCAATTCTAGTCAACCTAGAGTAGAGCGAAACCAAATCCAAATCTAAGCATTAGCCTAAGATGGCTTAATACCCAAGGCGTATTAAGTCCATTAGTAAAACCGCTAAAAAATCATGTCCAAGGTCCACGACCTAACGACATGTCATATTGTTTGACATTTGAAAGATGTATGTGTGGAAACCTAATTGTTGCCTATTTGAGGGAGGGGAAGCTTAACCGGGTTTTGTTTTGTAGGTATGGATCGATTTTCCAAATTCGACATGGTAGTGGAAGCCCCAGTTCTACTCAAGATGTGGTACAACGACCTCACTGTGGTTCACAAAAGGGCAATTAACAAATATATAAGAGCCCTAACAGAAC
>NW_026027856.1:0-829 GCF_019186545.1 Solanum stenotomum | reverse complement strand
ACCACCCAGGTAAGGCTAATGTAGTTGCAGATTCTTTGAGCAGGTTGTCTATGGGTAGCACCGCCCATATTGAAGAAGGAAGGAGAGTGTTAGCAAAAGAGGTGCACAGACTGGCATGCCTGGGAGTCAGGTTTACAGATTCCGCAAAAGGAGGAATAGCAGTGACGAGCAGGGCCGAGTCATCATTAATGTTAGAAGTGAAAAAGAAGCAAGATCAAGATCCCACTTTGCTTGAGTTGAAGGCAAATGTTCAGAAGCAAAGAGTATTAACTTTTGAACAAGGGGGAGATGGTGCATTGAGATATCAATGTAGATTGTGTGTACCTATGGTAGGTGGACTCCAAGAGAAGATTATGGAGGAAGGTCATAGCTCCAGATATTCCGTTCATCCAGGTTCCACCAAGATGTATCGCGATTTGCGAGAAGTTTATTGGTGGAATGGCATGAAGAAGGGCATTGTTGAGTTTGTTGCTAAGTGTCCAAATTGGCAACAAGTGAAGGTTGAACACCAAAGGCCCGGTGGTTTGGCTCAGAGGATAGAACTTCCAGAGTGGAAGTGGGAGATGATCAATATGGATTTCATCACAGGGTTGCCAAGGTCTCGCAGACAGCATGATTCTATTTGGGTAATTGTCGACCGAATGACAAAGTCAGCTCATTTTCTACCGGTAAAGACTACCAATACAGCAGAAGATTATGCCAAGTTGTATGTTCAAGAGATAGTGAGACTTCATGGAGTCCCAATCTCCATTATTTCAGATAGAGGTGCACAGTTTACTGCACAGTTCTGGAAATCTTTTTAGAAGGGCTTAGGTTCAAAGGTGAACTT
>NW_026027855.1:0-630 GCF_019186545.1 Solanum stenotomum | reverse complement strand
AGTTTTATATCAGTTTTTTTTCTTACAATTATAACATATAGTCTATATGTTCTATCTTTACTTATATTAAAAAAAGCTGAACTAATAATAATGATAATAATTATAATTATAATTATAATAATAATAATTATAATAATAATAATAATAATAATAATAACAACAATAATAATGATGAAAATAATAATAATAATAATAATAATAATAAATTTATGTTTAACTTAAATTAATAATAATAAAAATAATAACAATATCAATAATAATGTATTAAATTTTTAAAAAAAACCATCCAACTAAATATGTCATTTTAAGTTTTTTTTAAAAAAATAGTAATAATTATCCACTAAATAGTGAACTTTAAAACTTCTCATTACGCTCTCACTTCTAAACAAACTAAAAAACTGTTAAATTAAATTATTTATTTAAAAATCCAGGTATGGAAGAAAAATATGGTGTTTTAATCTTTATTTTTAAAAGAAAATATTAACACTTCCCATTTCACTCTTACTTCTAAATAAATTGAAAAACTTTTAAATTAAAATTATTTATTTGAAAACCCCACATATGGAAGTTTATTTTAAAATTTATCATTTAAATATTATTTAAATATTTTAAGTTTTATATCATGTTTTT
>NW_026027854.1:0-373 GCF_019186545.1 Solanum stenotomum | reverse complement strand
GAACATTAAAAAAACCATAAACTCCAAAATACTCTTAACCTAAAATCCGAAGCCCTAAATCCTAAACCAAGAAACCCTAAGAAACTCTAACTCTTAAACCCTTATAAACCCTAATACCCTAAAACCTATGATCCTAAACCCTAAACCCTAAAAAATCACTAAGAAAGCCTAAACCCTAAAAATCACTAAGAAAACCTAAACCCTAAAAAACCTAAAAAAAAAAGTTTAAAACCCCTAAACCTAAAGAACCATAAATCCCAAACTCTAAACCTTGAACCCTAAACCCTTATAAATCATAAGCCCAAACCCCAAACCCTAAGAAAACCCTAAACCCAAAAAAGCACAAAGAAACCCAAAACCCTAAAAAAACAAC
>NW_026027853.1:0-734 GCF_019186545.1 Solanum stenotomum | reverse complement strand
CGACGAATGCTTGATCCTCTCCTTTTTTCTCCTCTTCTCTCTTCTTCTCTTCTTGAACTCTCAACTAAAACCCTAGGCTAATTTTAGGATTATAAAACTGAACCTAATAGGATTAGACCCTTAAAATATTACTAAAATCGAATTAAATCTGATTGGGTAAGGAAAAGACCAAAATACCCTTCTCTATTTTCGGCTAACCTTCCTTAACTGGACAACCTATCTTCAAAAGGTCATATCTCACTCATCCGACCTCGAAACATAGCAAACTCCATGGCGTTGGAAAGATAATTCAAAGATATTCGCTACGGTATCTGGTAGCACACCTAATTCATCCTGAGTTAGGAGTTATGGTTGTTTGAAGTCGACCCAAAACTCATACTTAAGCATAACTTGCAAAATTTCAGATTTTGATATTTCCAATTTAATTCTTTTTGAAACTCAAGGTGCTACATCTAGTAACCTTAACACTTAAGAAATTTTAAATTCCTTGGTAAAATCTCACTTACTACGAAGAACGGTTCGAGTCTTAGTTCGAATTTTTTTTTTGGGGTGTTACATTAGACTTCTGCTTCGCTTTATAAAATGTTTTGGACTTGGACTATTATTTTACCCTTATTGTTCTATTTCTTATGTGATGAAAGC
The DNA here is from genome assembly GCF_019186545.1 of Solanum stenotomum. Lineage (NCBI taxonomy): Eukaryota > Viridiplantae > Streptophyta > Magnoliopsida > Solanales > Solanaceae > Solanum > Solanum stenotomum. The sequence goes on along the minus strand of NW_026027853.1, from coordinate 92 downwards.
TAAGTGGCTTGTATGAAGTCCTTCGGGGTTCTATACGCCATATTGCATCTAAGGGGTACCCCTGGGTCGTGACATAAGTTGATTTTGAGTTC
>NW_026027852.1:0-699 GCF_019186545.1 Solanum stenotomum | reverse complement strand
ATGGAAATTTTGACTGCGGAGTTGAGTCCGAAATGATGAATTTGGTATGGTTGCGTATCTCGTTTGCATGCACGGGGTTTCGAACTAGATCGGAGCACCCCGTCGGAGTTTTTAGTTTTTGGGAAAAGTGCAGAAAATCTGCAATAAGATGCTGAAAAAGCAGCAACTTTTCCCCAAACTTAAACCCTCATAACTCTCTGATCTCTAAACCGATTTGGGTGATTCAAAAGGCAAAGTTGTGAGATTTGACGAGGACAACGCGTTGGTGAGATCGGATAGTGATTTGGGGTCCCAGTTTGAGGTAATTTTTGTAAAATACCTACTGCCACGATCCTTTTTGTGAGCTTGATTTTGGGAATTTTTGAGACTTGATATCTCAGTTATTTTAGATCCAATTTTGGTGATTCTTAGGGCTATCTTGAGTGGTTTTTCAAGGAGAACGCTTTGGCGTGGTTAGATTTCGTATTTAAATTTTTTTGAGGTAAAAAATTGTATTTTAGCTGTTGTCTTAGCTCATTTCTAGCTTAATTTTTGGAAAATTTTAGAAGGTGATTTCTTGGTCATTTTAGGTGCGAATTTGGTAATTCAAAAGCCTAGATTGTGGGGTTTTTCTCGAGGATCTTCGTGGTGTGATTGGTTTCATTATCTAGACCCTCATTTTTGGTGTTTTCTTTTGTAAATAGCTGCTGCTATTGTTGT
>NW_026027851.1:0-1172 GCF_019186545.1 Solanum stenotomum | reverse complement strand
TGAACACTCATTCATGAATTTGGATGACACCTTTATAATTGAGTGATAAATGAATAATTATTAACTGAACTACAACATTGAATAACTGAATTAATTTACTCATTAATATTCAATTCAACTTTTCAGCTTCTCTAACTTTCTATAGCAATTAATGAAAGGTTTTAAATTGGTTGATATAAGTTGTAGCAAATCAATTTGAGCCACCAACGTTTCATACTAAATTATGATCATTATCTTTAATGACTTCCAAGAAGGTTGACCAAAGTCAACTTTTCAAGTCATTACAATTTTTATATTAAGTTTTCTTTTAAATGATGGGTTTTTGAAAGGTAAATAATTGTTTAATTTTAAGTGGATGATTATGTAATTCAATTTTTCACTTTTAGAATAAGTATGATATATAGTTGATGATATGATATGCTAATGTAGGGGTAAAATAATATTATATGATGATTGATGATAATCAAAATTTCAATATAAAAATAATAAACCAGAAAATAATGAGGAAAGAAAAGTAAAAGAAAACATTTTAAAGATGTAATCAATGAAGGAGAATATGAATGTCCTCAATNGATTGAATTAAGTGTGAGCACTAAAGTGCTATTGCTCCGCCTTCAAACCATCCATTTCCAATTCACGTAACTGAAATGTAATTTTTTTTTTTTAATTTATGGTACAAAATAATTAAGTACTATTTAGTAAATTATTAATTTAGTTTAAGGGCAAAATGGTAATCTAACTTTGAAGACAATATCTTTCGACTCTATATATAATAAGCTACAATGCAAAGATTTGTATAATATTTAGTTACATTGTAACTATCTTGTTAGCTTTCAACCAAAAGGAATACTTTTTTAAAATAATAATTGTGTCATTGTATGAGCTATTTATTACTCATTCCTTTTGAATTTGTTAATCTGATTTTGATCTGACACATAGTTTACGAAAGTAAATTAGATTTTGAGAAATCAAGACTGTTTATTTTAGATAGTTAAGGTGTCTGGTCAAACGTTTAAGAGAATAAATATTTTTGAGTAGTATCAGAAGTTGTTTTTCACAAGCTAATTCTTTTTCTTCAGAAAACACTTTCAAAGCCTTGGTCAAAATCAATTATTGTACTAAAATTGATAAAAATGATTTTCACATTGATTAGCTAAATATAAATGACTATC
>NW_026027850.1:0-718 GCF_019186545.1 Solanum stenotomum | reverse complement strand
GAAATTTTTTATAATTGAAAAAACTTCTACAATAGGATATAATTTGTTAGAATATGCACAACGGAAGCTATATTCAGGATCACAAATCTTACATATAGGCTAAACAATATAACATAAACGAATTTAGAAGAGCACTAACCTGTTGAAACTTCTACAAAAGTCGTCCAGATGCCAAGGATCCAGAGCTACGATCTTCTCCTATTTCCTGATTGACTGTTACTACCAAGTTACTTGTGTGGGCAAGTATTACTTGTTTTTCAAAAGGATGTTTTCTTTCATGCCACATTCAGCCTATTTATCTAGTTTTCCAACTCAAGAATGAATAGGAAAAACGTCCAAATAAATTTCAGGCTTAATTAGCAATCAAGAGGATCATGAGAATAAATTGATATAAAAACGTTTTCATCCATTAAAGGCCAAACGTTTTTGTAATAAGAACAAAAACGTTTTCATCCATTAAAAGCCAAACGTTTTTGTAATAAGAACAAAAAAAAAACGTTTTCATCCATTTAAGGCCAAACGTTTTTGTCACTAACTCAATCTTTAATTCTCAAATAATTCATCCTTTAAAGAAGATCAACAATAAAATTAATTTGTCCTTTTCAAACTTGGTCAATTAATCAGGCATAGTAGGGACCGTAGATATATTTAATAGAGGCTTCCAACTACGATAATAATTCTCAAATGAAAGAATTAACCATATCGCAATAAATTACAA
>NW_026027849.1:0-214 GCF_019186545.1 Solanum stenotomum | reverse complement strand
CGTTTTCAACTACAAAACTATAAAAAAAATTAAACTTGTCACTAATTTATACATTTAGGGACAAAAAGATAATTTGTATGTAAAGGGCAGTTTTTTGTGACGGAATAATGCTTGTTCAACGACGAAAAACATTTATATTTAGAGACAAATGACGTTGTCACTAATTATATAATACAATAAGTGACACATCAATTTCGTCGGCATTAATAACCTT
>NW_026027848.1:0-214 GCF_019186545.1 Solanum stenotomum | reverse complement strand
CTTTCCCCGTGATCTAAGAGAAACAAAGAGATCGTTGCTGACAAGAGGAGCATGATGAGTTTATTTGTTATTGGGTTGCCTCGTCTGTCAGATAATGTAAAAGGGGATCCTCCGGAAAGCAAAAAGGCTCACCAACTGACTCTGAGTGCTCAACTGGATCGACGAGGCGCTGGATACTGATCCTGGTTACCTGTATCTACATCATAAAATGATG
>NW_026027847.1:0-466 GCF_019186545.1 Solanum stenotomum | reverse complement strand
CTAGACCTCCGTCTGCCTAGTCCTGTCCTTAATAGATGACTTCCGCTTTAGGACTTCTCGGAGATTAATCGATCTATCTTAGTTANTCTTAGTTACGACCGGAGACAGATCGGGACGAGCTGCATCCTATTTAGATGTTTTAGTTAGGGCGGAAAGCTACCTATCTTCTTCTGTCCTTATCTTCAATGCTAAATTCCTGAAGTTACTTTGAAACATCAACATCATCAAATACGGCTACTGAAACTGCTACTTCCGAATCCCTGTGATGAACTGAAACTGAGTCTGATTCCACTATTTTTACATTACTTACGTCATTTTTTCCTATCTGTCCTCGTTTCTTCAGTCATGTTCGTCCCATTGTTGCTCTTCCCAAAGCTTTTCTTCGTAATCCTGCTGTTCCATAAAATATGGATCTCTTCTCCTTTTGTTTTTGGGTGCCAAGAGGGACAGAAAAAAGAACAGGAAA
>NW_026027846.1:0-788 GCF_019186545.1 Solanum stenotomum | reverse complement strand
CGTAGCATCGTGCCATTTTTCTGGTGACCACTTTTCATATATATTGTGTAGCACCGTGCCATCCTTCCGGTGACTACCTTTTTTTGTATATCTGATTTGCGTAGCACCGTGCATCTCTACGGACTACTTTTCATATTTAATTTGTGTAGTACCGTGGATTTTTCCGAACTATTTCTCATATCTGAGTAGCATAACATCATGTGTCTTTTCAGTGACTCCTCAGATTTGATTTGCATAATTTCATTCGTCTTTCCGGTGACTCCTTAAATCTGATTTGCATAGGGTTGTGCCATCGTTCCAACCCTACCCATATTATTTTTCTTTTTCAGTAGGGTCGTGCCATCATTCCGACCCTACCCATATTATTTCTCTTTTTCAATGGGGTCGTTCCATCAATTCGAACTATCCTATATAATTTCTATTTTCTAGTTGGGTCGTGACATCATTCCAACTCTACCCATATAATTTTATTTCTTAGATTGTGACCACTTTTACCCATCAAATCTAATACTCCGGCATATGAGCATGTTTCGGGCAGTTTTTCGGTGACATGTTTAATATCAACTGTCTATTGATTCCAACATGAACCATGTACTTTATACTAGATTTTGAGCACTTACAATGTTCGCTGCATTGTGAAGAAGTCTATATGGAGCAACCACCTAATTTTGTTGCTCAGGGGGAGTTTAGTAGCCTTGTATGTTGATTACATAAGTCACTCTATGGTCTGAAACAGTCTTTGCAAGCTTGGTTTGGGAAATTCCAACACTGTAATTTTATCACTCTGT
>NW_026027845.1:0-604 GCF_019186545.1 Solanum stenotomum | reverse complement strand
ATCAACTTTGGTTGTGGAGGACAAAGAATCTTTTGAAGCTTTGGTTGAGTAGGGCAAGGTAGCCTTGGGAAATCAGCTAATGCTGTGAATTTGTTTTGGAAGGTAAGTTCAGGCCTTACTGAGGGTTCAACCTTTGCTGGAGTGAGTGGGGGAGGAACAAATGGTCTAGCCATTTTTGCTTTTGGGAGGTTGTTTTCTCCTTTAGAAGGAGTGATTGGTCTAAACGGCCTCATGTTTACCCTGCAAAAATTCACGGGTTAGAAAATCAGGTAGAGAATTGTTTTCCCCTTTAATAAATTCAATTTCAAACTCAAAACTAGATAGTAGAGCTTGCCATCTAGCAAAGATTTGTTTAGAAACAAGATTTTTAACATCTTTTTGTAAAATCTCTTTAGCCGATTTACAATCTACTCTTAACAAAAATTCTTTATTAATAAGATCATCTTGAAATTTCGTGATACATAGCACGATAGATAAAACTTCTTTTGTGACAGTAGAATAATTTTTTTGTGCGGAATTCCAGATTCCTGATGTGAAACGAACTAATTGCTCTGTAGATTCAAGATCTACTTTTTATTTAAGAATTCCTCCATAGCCTGCATCA
>NW_026027844.1:0-310 GCF_019186545.1 Solanum stenotomum | reverse complement strand
GGAAAACTAATGCTCCTTATATAGGAGAACTGGGGATTGCCTTTATATCTTAGGCATACAGGTGGACGGCTAGGATGTTGCCGATAATAGAAAGGGGCCCCTACTAAAAGATAGTGGAAACATGCTTTACTTCTTTTGTTGGGGACGGTTGAGTGGGAATCTTCTTTTTGAAAAAGTAAAGATAATGGAAATGTCTTTTCCAAAAGTATTTTGTCTTGTAGCTTCTCATTGGATGCTAATTTAGAATAGTGAAATGCCACTATATGGAAAAATAATTTCGGTTTTGCCTCTATTTTTCCACAAGGGTCTT
>NW_026027843.1:0-806 GCF_019186545.1 Solanum stenotomum | reverse complement strand
AAGTGTGCTGACTTAGTCAACCGATCCATGATGACTCAAATGCTGTCAACACCTCTAGAAGTTCGAGGTAACCCCACAACGAAGTCCATAGTGATACACTCCCACTTCCACTCCGGAATGGGTAATCTCTGGAACTCGCCACCAGGCCTCAAATGCTCGGCCTTTACCTGCTGGCAGTACAAGCAACGGGAAACAAAGTCAGCAATATCTCTCCTCATGCTACTCCACCAGTAATGCTGCCTCAGATCACGATACATCTTCGCTGTGCCCGGATGGATAGAGTATCTAGACTCATGGCCCTCAGAAAGTATCAACTGTATCAAATCCCCAACTCTCGGAACACAGATGCGGCCGGCGAATCTCAACACTCCATCAGGATCTAAGGTAGCCTGACCACCATCACCCGCTAACACCCGATCTCTAAGGGCCACCAAGGCCTCATCCTCAAACTGACAACCACGAATCCTGTCAAGCAAGGAAGACTGAACTCCCATATGGGCCAAGACACGTCTAGAATCTGAGATATCCAACCGAACCATGCTATTGGCTAAGAACTGAATGTCCATAGCCAAGGGTCGCTCCTCAACAGATAAGAAGGCCAGACTACCCATACTCACTGCCTTTCGGCTCAAGGCGTCCGCTACCACATTCGCCTTGCCCGGATGATAGAGAATAGATAGGTCATAGTCCTTCAGGAGCTCAATCCAACGACGCTGCCTCGAATTAAGGTCCCTCTGGCTCATGATGTACTGAAGACTCCTGTGATCGGTATAGATCTTACATCGAACTCCATACAAGTAGTGCCT
>NW_026027842.1:0-863 GCF_019186545.1 Solanum stenotomum | reverse complement strand
AGTACCTTCTGGTAGCGTCAAAATTGGAACAGTAATCAATCTCTTTTTCAATTCCTGAAAGCTTTTCTCACAAGCTTCAGACCATTGAAATTTCATTGCCTTCTGAGTCAACTTCGTCAAAGGAGATGCAATAGTCGAGAACCCTTCAACAAACCTTCTATAATAGCCAGCTAATCCCAAGAAACTCTTAATTTCAGTTGGAGATGTGGGTCTAGGCCAATTCTGCAATGTCTCAATTTTCCGAGTATCAACTTTAATTCCATCACCGGACACAATGTGGCCTAGGAACGCCACAGATTTAAGCCAAAACTCACACTTAGAGAACTTGGCATACAACTCCTTGTCTTTCAAAGTCTGAAGAACTGTTCTGAGATGACTAGCATGATCTTCTTCATTCCTTGAATAGATTAGTATATCATCAATAAAGACAATAACAAACATATCTAATTGAGGTTTGAAGACTCTATTCATCAAATCTATGAAAGCTGCCGGCGTATTGGTCAAACCAAAGGACATGACCAAAAACTCATAATGACCATACCTGGTTCTAAAAGCTGTCTTTGGGATATCACATTCCCTTACCCTTAACTGATGATAGCCTGATCGGAGGTCAATCTTTGAAAAACAAGTGGCACCCTGAAGCTGATCAAAAAGATCATCAATCCTCGGAAGAGGGTACTTGTTCTTGATGGTGACCTTATTCAACTGGCGGTAGTCTATACACATTCTAAGGGAACCATCTTTCTTTCTCACAAACAAAACCGGAGCGCCCCAAGGTGAGACACTTGGTCGAATGAAACCCTTATCTAGGAGATCTTTCAACTGCTCTTTCAACCCTTTCAACTCTGCTGGTGCCATTCTAT
>NW_026027841.1:0-706 GCF_019186545.1 Solanum stenotomum | reverse complement strand
AGATAGTTTCATTTTTGAAATCAATCATCTTGCACATAGGATTAAGAGTATGTAATAACTTATAATAAATCCTATAACATATGCAAACAACTTCAGTGCCAGGCATATAATCATAACCATGAAGTTTAACATTTAACATAAGAGAACTTAATGAATTCTCATCCTGCAAAGAGATTTGTAGGTTAGGATATGCATTAAAGTAAACTCGTCCGTAAGCAAGACTAGTTTGAATTGTCCCTATGAGGGATTTCTTCCAGTTATGATTTCTACCATCACGTAAAGCTGCTATAAAGCTTTCAGGCAAACCACGCAAAGTAAGGGGCTTAAAGGCCACCTGTACCAAGCCAATATGCAGAAATCTATAAATATCTTTATAGGGGGTTAGATCATTATCAGATAATAATCTAAACGTCTGATTGTCACTATCAATGGTGATAGTTTCTTCTGTGGTTTTTACCACTTGTTTGAGACCTAGTTTCTCAAAAGTACCCATCTGATATATGATTCTAGGTGATATCTTAGGAATAGTCCACTTATTAAGCAGATCTAGGTGTTGGGGTATATCATATTCTTCTTTTCTACTGTTTTTAACAGTAGACCTTCTCTTTATGATATTCATAAAAGAAAACTGTGTTGAACTATTACACCTATTGTTACTAAAAGTCCATGGCTCTGATACCATTTTGATTCCGGATCGCAAAGTATA
>NW_026027840.1:0-231 GCF_019186545.1 Solanum stenotomum | reverse complement strand
GACTCATCAACACCCCTAACTTAAACTTTTAATTGTCCTCAAGTAAAACTTAAGATCAACAGTTTAATAAAGATGTCTCAGATAGTGCTGCACAAGACTCAACATAAATGCACACAAAATGTTCGAACTACACATACAATACTCAATTGTGCACTCAAAGATTCAAATTGTGACTCACCGTTATTAAGTATACTCAAGTTCACAATACTTTCTTCAAATTCAAGTTCAAGC
>NW_026027839.1:0-16604 GCF_019186545.1 Solanum stenotomum | reverse complement strand
ACTCTACACAGCTGTCCATTCCTTTTTGGCGGCTGCAAAATTGGACAATCTTAGTAAGTTTGGCACTGCCGGATCTTCCAAGGTGACTCCTGGCACTGAAGACCAAATCCAAACATATACACCGGACACTAATGCCCAGACAGATGGAGAGATTGCATAGACATTATCCTTCCTCCCTCTCTGTCTTTCTTTTGTTTACATTCTGGATATTTGATAATTTTCATTTGAGGACAAATTATTTTTATATGTGGTAGGGTGAGGCCCACTTTTATGTGTTATTCGTAAAACATGTTTTGTTTATGTATTTGGGTTTTTGTGCTTAAATTGTGTTGACACTGCTTTCGAGGAAGATTTGAGCTTGTGGCTACTTTTGCTTTAAATTGCAAATAATTTCTGACCCTTCCGAAAAATTTTAAATTTTCGCCACCTCTTGTATGTGTTGAATGTAGTTGTTCTCTTGCAAATTTGAGTATCGGTTTTTAGCAATAACGATGACTTGAATAGTGCTCATAATCAAACAAACATGAATGTGCGGCTACGATGAGGCAAAATGAAGTTGCATAGACAACATGTGAACTATTTGCATCTTGTTGTGACTAGTCAGTTATCAAATCAAGTCTCTTGTGATGATCGTTGCACACTAGTGAAAGTGTGGAGTCTTGTTTAACTTATAGTATCAATGCCTAGTGCGATGAGCTTACCTGTGAACTATGCATGATGCATCCTAGAATTTGCCCCGTTAGTCTGGTCAATTAAGTGATGCTATCTCATGATATGATCTTAGGTAACTAAGAAGAGTGTGAGCCAATTTGACATATACCTCTTTTGTGGCTTACCTTGTGAGTGTGTGAACCATTTTTGAACACCCCATGAGCCTTACCTTTCTTTGGAAGAAACTTGATGAAAACAATGACCTTTCTTTATCCATCTCCCATAATCCTAATGAAGTTGTGGTTAGTTGAATAACCAACTTAAGACAAAAGCCTATGTTGGGATGTGGTGAAAAGAGAAGGGAAAATCAAGAAGTGCAAGAAACTCCCTTCTACCCATGTTTTTTGGATAAATGGAACCCCTCCATATTAAAAAAAAGAAAAGAAAGAAAAAGAAAAAGAACAAAAAAGTTGTGGAATAAAGTTATGAAAGTATAAAGAAATTGGGGTTTCCAACTATACATGGGAGGTAAAGAATGGGACTACTTGTGAGCACTAAAGAAAATGATGAAAGAAGATGAATGGGAGTGTTGTTCAACCCTTATTTCATGAGGACTAAAGCCACTAAGCCTAAATGACCATACCTTTGTACTCAGCCCCATTACAAGCCTTGAAAGACCTTTGTGTTCTTGAGTGAGCTGAAGCAAGTGTTGAGTGGAAAATACGGGCAAACCTATGGGTGAAATCATGTATTATATTCATCTTTGTGAGTGTGAGTGTTGCATTTGATTGCGAAGCTTTGAATTGTGAACCTTCATGTGAATATGGAATCAGTCTTTGCATGAGGGCATTTGAACACTTTAGTTGAACTTGAACTTGCATTTGAAGTAAGTATTATGAGCTTGAGATTCTTTGATAATGGTGTGTCACAACTTTAAACTTTGAGTGCACATTTGATCTTCGCATGAGTAAATTAAATCTTGTGCGCGCATTCATGATTGAGTCTTGTGTAGCACTATTCGATACATCCCTTTTTGACCTACCGAACTTGAGTTTACTTGAGGACAAACAAAAGTTTAAGTTGGGGTGTTGATGAGCCCACAATTTGGACTCATTTAGGGCGTGATTTTAATAGAATTAGTGTCCTCATACGCATACTTTGTCTAAATAACTGATGTAAAACCTTAAGTTTCAGGTATTTGGAGTTTGAGACAAAACATGGACACTACTTGGCAAAAAGGAACAAACCGACTGAAAAGACAAAGAAAAGAAGGACTGAGGATCGCCTAATGCATTAGGTGAGTCGCTGAATGGCCTCAACCTCGCCAAAAGTTCTAGTGTGCTGAGCCCTAAAGGGAAAGATCAAGTCGGCGATGAAAAGGAGCAGTTGGCACAATGCCGAACAATTACGCGATGCAGTATTATACCGCCCAATGATCCAGAACGCCAAGATGTTGAAGGCAAAAGCTGAAAGGTGATGAACCAGACCAAAGGGGGGATCGCCAAGTGCACCGGCGATCCCGAGTAACTGCGCGGAGTGACCCTTCGCAGCACACATTTTGATACCTATAAATACTTGTTTAAATTTTATTTCATAAGGGAATTTTCAGATACCATTTTAATTTTGTAAATTTCAAGTAGAGAGACATTGTTCTTAGACCTTGAAGATTGAAACGGTTTCATCTCCAAGAAATAGGACTTGGTTCTCAAAGATTCTTCACTCTTGACGTGTTTTAAGACTTAATTCTTCATATCCAGTTGAAGGAAACAGATATTGGTATAAATTTTTATCTCTTCTACATGTCTAACTAAAACCCCAATTCTTGGGGTGTGATTTAGTGAATATGGGTCTTGCTTATTGATGGTTTATTTGTTGTTTAAATGTGATTTCATTTAGTAGTTGTGTATGAACTTAATGGAATTGTAGTTGCAAATACGATTTCATCTTAGTGTTTTTGGCTTGCCCGAGAGAGAGGTCGTAAAACTAAGACTACTAAATTGATAGCCGGTGGTATTGGGTCGACATGGGTTCAGCTCGACAGAGTGAACCCTAGTCCTGCACCCACACATTCAGATCGAGAGAGTGAATGGGCTAAGGCGGAGGCTGTGTTTAATCTAGTAATTTGGTGTTCGAGAGAAACCGAGTTGAATAGGGGTAAGTTGCTCGAGAGAGAATTTACACCCACTATACTCTAGCCTAGTCACAAATACTCAACAATTTACTATGAAAAGCATGTACCCGATAATTTAGTCTATCCCGTATTCCTATCACATACCAAGAATCCCGTCTCAATAACTAATTTTCGTATATTTTTTATTTTTTTTAGTTGTTAATTAATACAAACCCCTATCGATAATTGACACTTGCGTCACTCCTTAGATTTAGTATGTTTTTGTTCGTAAATAGTTATAGCTATGACTAATTAGAACTAAATTTTATTTTTCTATTAATTCACAAAACCACTCCCTTAGGACTCGACCCCAACCCATTCGGTTGGGTTATATCACTATTGTACGATCGTAGACACTTGAATTAGAAGTTGTGTCTTGATCATGCAAACATCAAAATGGCGCCGCTGCCAGGGAGTGGTGTTACGTGAAAATTTTTGGTTAAGACGAATTTTGCTTTAGTTAGTTGTAGTTTACTTACTTAATTTTTAGTTTTGTTCTTTTTGTTTGTGTTCTAACACAGAAAAAGTGAAGAGATGGATTTCCCTCCCTTTGAAGTGATGATGTTCCGGGATAAGATTTCAACTTTTAAGCAATTGGAAGATGAACAACTTCATGAGGCATCGCTAAGGTTCAAAGCACTTTTACATGAATGCCCTACTTATGAAATACTTGACATAGTCCTTCTGGAATGTTTCTACAAAAGTCTTAGTACAGGGAATAGAATGTTGGCTGATCAAATTGTCTCGGGAAGTCTAGTACGACAACCCTATCTGTTAGCAACCAAATTGCTTGATACTAAGCCAAATCAAGCAATAGAAAGGAGAGACTAAAGCTTAACAGTCCTGCTAACCCAGTTAGATGAGCTAACAAAGAAAATTGGGGATCTTGAAGTCCAGTACAACAAGAAGGAGGGTTATGTTCCTCCTCATGAACGAAGGAAACTTAAGAACAATGAGGATGGACAAATCAAAGCAATGCTCACACATCTACTCCAAAAAGCCAATGAGCAACATAAGGTACTAGAGGAGGTCAGGGAGAATGTATTTTTGTTGAACTAAACGACGACTTCCCATGCCATGCTTATTCAACTACTAGGATCCCAAATGGACCAAGTGCTAAATTAGTTCTATCCGGATCCTAAAGAGGGGTTGCCAAATGAAAATGAGGAAGACCCCGCTAGTGGAGTTTGAGTGTTGACTTGCATCGTGCCATGACGTTAACTAAGGCGTTGTTTGGGAGGCAACCCACAACCCTTAAATGCTTTAGTTTGGTTTTTGTAAATAATGGTGTGTTGGTTGTGCAGGTTTAAATGCGGAAAGTGTTTGGAGAATACAGATTGGTGAGCAAATGGTCCAGTCGGTGTATCACTGAAGAGGTCGGTGTGCCTGACATGATCCGCCGTGTGGCTCAACAAAATTTCAACTCAAAGCCTGTAAAAATCGGCGAGCTCAAAGAGCAGTTTGGCGAGTCGGCGACCACGATTAAGACCGCCTTCTTAACCCCTAAAATATGAAGGTCCTATAGAAATCGGTGGGGTAAGTGACCATTCGGCGCTTCGCCGAATGGATGCAAACTGGATGGTTATATATGGCCAAAGGTTTTAAAGTTTCAAACACTTTGCTTTCCCTCACTTCCAAACTTCACAAACTCACACCAAGTTAGTATTTTCACTATTCTTGCTTTTCATTAGTATTTTGGTTGTTGATTTGTGCACGAAACTAGGATTTCTTTGCCTTCTAGAATTTCAATCCTATTTTAATCGGCATCTAAGGTTGATTTCCGAATCCTGAGTTTAGTTTTGAAAATTTTGTACTCATTTGCATTGATCATATCATATTGTTGTGTGTTGGGCCTCTATGATAGGAATAGATTGTCTCAATGCTGATTTTAATTTAAAAAACTTGCCTGTATTGTTTTGATCATCGAATGCCCGTAATTTTATGCTTTTAAATGAATGAAATTTTGTTGCATGTTGTTTAGATTGATTAGGTGAAGTCAGATTTGCCCGTGTTTGCGCTAATTGACGTAAATTACACAATGATAGAGCGGGTGACACCAATATTAAGAGAAATTGTCGTAAAATGGCCAAATTTAGTAAAACCAGAAGAAATCTGAGTATTTCGGGATGATGGGTGCTATGGGTCTGAGCCTAATTTAACTATAGCATGTTTTGATTTTGTTTTCGGGGGTTGCGGGGTTGAATTCGAGAAGGTGGATTGAAAATAAGCACGTTGGGCTGTTTGGCGAGCTGGGTCGAGCTCGCCGAACCACTCGGCGATTCGCCTAATGACCCCATCTCGCCTTAAGTTTCATGCTATATGTATTGTTGGTTTCTGTAATTTTCGGGGAGAAGCCTTTGGTCGCCAAAAGCAGTTGGCGACTGACCGATAGTATGCTTCATCGCCCTTTGTCTGCACCCTTAAAACCCTTGTTGCACTATAACCTTTGCCGGAAAAACCCTTCCTCGCCGAAAGGCCCTTCCCATCTTCGACTTGCCATAATTTTTTAGCTAATCCCTTCGGCGAGCCCGATCTAGTTCGCCAAAGAGGTTCGGCGACTCGCCAACTGGATTGGCAAGTCTGTCTGCAATTAATTTTTGTGCTTCAATGTGATTGTTATTTAACTTGCCTTTAATGTTTTGCAGATATGGTTCGGACTAATCTAACCACGCAATCCCAGAAGAAAGCATGGGGCATTACTATAAACGGAGGGAGATCAGGTCCTCCAACGAAAAGAAGGTAAGAACTCCCCCGGGATGAGTTGTCTGAACCTGAAGACGAGCAGCCCTTGATTAACCGAAGGAATGAGCTCCGAGCTAGATCTCAATCCACATCCACCAAAGTTCCCTCAACTGCCACCACTCCTGAAGCAGATTCAATGCCAGCCCAGGCACCTCCAGTGACCACTGCACTCCCTATCGTTCCTCCACCTAAACTGCTAAATAGATTGAAAGGTGATGGGGTGCGGACCATCCTAGAGGAGAAGATGTTATCTACAAAGGACCTGGAGGGCAAGTACCCCAATGTCAAGGACACCATCCACTACCATGAGTTTGAGCAGTTCACAAGTCCCCGAGGCCCTTATATTCCTTCTTGGGTCTGGGAATTCTATACAACTTATGGGGAATTGGTGCCCAAAAGCAAGAAGAAGGAAATCGAATTCAGACCGGTGAAGTCAGTCATGGTCAGAGGCAAGGAAGTTGGGTGCGGCAGTGAATATATTAACACTGTTTTGAATAGACCGCTGGACTCTGCACTTCCTTATGAGGGGTTTCCCATTGCTCAGTCCCTAGATAACTTGAACGGTTGATTGGCTCCTCTGACTTCTAATACCACCCCGAGGTTGATGGATGCATGGCCCCTATTGAGAAGAGGGACTTGAGCATTGCTGCTAGGTTCTGGTTTGGCTTTATCAGCAGCACCATAATGTCATCCCAGAACGAGTCTATTTTGCGCCATCCGGAAGCAGCATGCCTTGGCTCTATCATGTCTAGGAGACGCATTGACCTGGGACTACTGATTTCACAGGAGATGGCCATGAGAGCCAAATAGAAACAGACTTCTCTGCCATTCCTAGTCCTGATCACTGAGCTGTGCCGGCGTGCTGGAGTACCCCGGGAAACTGCGAGAAATATTGATGTCACCCCTTCATCATCCGTTGACATCCGGTGTATTGAGGCCAAGTACATACGAGAGGAAGCTGACGGGAGGAGAGCAGTTCTGGCAGATATTTCTCTGGATGGTAACGTTGACTCGTTACATGCATAGGCATCTTCGCCCACTTTGGCCTCTAGGCCTTCAGGTACATCCGCTCCTTCCTCTTCTTCGCAGCCCCAGGTGCTTCCTCCTCCTCCCAGCCTGTCAGGATTACTCAAGCCATGATCTTGAAGATGGGGAATTTAGCCCAATCAGCTGATATGCGGGTGACCCGACTCGAGAGATCCATCCCTGGGATAATCGAGAGAGTCATACTCGCTGCACTCACCCCCTCCAGACTTCTGTTGATGAGTTGATTGTGAGAGTCACAGCTTGTGAGAGCATACAGGGGGAGGCCTCTGAGGTGACGTCTTTGAAAGCCGAGGTAGAAGAATTGAGGAAGGACGCGGACTATCTAAAGTCTACTAACTTTAATTCATTAATATATGTTGGTGATGATGGAGATGCCCAAAGACTTCAGAGATTCCTCTGGCCACCACCGGAGAAATACAGAGGGATGGCACAGCGAAGAAGGAGTCGGATGCTGAGACTGATGAGGAGATGATTGAGCACCGAGAATATAGCATATTTAGAGATTTTCCAGATCTTCTAGAGACGGTTGTGTAGCCGGTGACCTAGACATCGTTGACTGAGACATCCATAGCAGCTCATATTGGATCTGGCACTGCTATTCCCTCTTAGTTGACTCCACGCATTGATGCTCAGATCTCGAGCACTATTCTGGGCACTGATGCCCAAGTACAAACTGCTGCACCGGGCACTGAAGCCCAGACAGAGGGAGAGACTGCATAGACAGGATCCTTTCTTTACCTCCCTCTCTATCTTACTTTTGCACATTTTTTGGATACTTTAATTCATTTGCACTTGAGGACAAATAATTTTTGTTTGTGGTGGAGTGAGGCACACTTTTGTGCATATTTGTTTTATTTATATATTTGGGTTGGAATTTATAATTGTGTTAATACTGCGTTCTTGTGGATGTTTGAGCTTGTGGCTCCGTATTTTCAATTGAAAAATGATTTTGACCATTTCAAAAAAATTTAAATTTTCGCCATCTCTTGTATGTGTTGAATGTGGCTGTTCTCTTGCAAATTTGAGTATCGATTTTGATCAATACCGATGACTTGAATAGTGCTCATAATCGAACAAACATGAATATGCGGCTACGATGTGGCCAAATAAAGTTGCATAGACAATATGTGAACTCTTTGCATCTTGTTGTGACTAGCTAGTTATCAAATTGAGTCTCTTGTGATGATTGTTGCACACTAGCAAAAGTGTAGGGTCTTGTTTGACTTATAGTGTCCATGCTTAGTGTGATGAGCTTACCTGTGAACTATGCATGATGGATCCTAGAATTTGCCTTGTTGGTCCGGTCAACTAAGTGATGCTATCCCTTGATACGATCTTAGGTAACTTCGAAGAGTGTAAGCCAATTTGACATATACCTCTTTTGTGGCCTACCTTGTGAGTGTGTGAACCGCTTTTGAATACCCCTTGAGCCTTACCTTTCTTTGGAAGAAACATGATGAAAACAATGACCTTTCTTTATCTATCACCCATAATACTCATGAAGTTGTAGTTAGATGAATAGCCAACTTAGGCCAAAAGCCTAAGTTGGGGGTGTGGTAAAAAGAGATGGTAAACCAAGAAATACAAGAAAGCCCCCTTCTTACCCATGGTTTTGAAAAAAAAATGGAACCCCTCCATACAAAAAAAAGAAAAAGAAATAAAACATTATGGAATAAAGTTATGAAAATGTAAAAAGAAAACGGGGTTTCCAACTATCCATGGGACACTACAAGAAAAGGCTTTATTTATGACCAACATTTAGGGACAAGCTAATAATCTCATCTCCAAAAGTATATATATTAGGACGAGATTATAATATGGTCCTTATTTATGTACTTAATTGTGAAGGTACTAAATATCGTCCCTAAAGAACCAAGTAACTGGTCCCAAATTATATAATTGAAGGCCCTGCAAGGATGGATTTAGAGAAAGTGGGCCAAATTTAATACTAAATTATTTTTAAAAATCAAAGCTTCTCTTTTAACAAAATCTTAGGCACCAAAACAAAGGACTGTATATTGAAATAAAAATTAAAAAGTTTCCCTAATCTCACATCTCTCTTCAGATCGCTCTTGCTTTTCCACCGCAGCTCTGCCCTAATTTCGACGAAGGTACTTTCCACCGCAGCTCTGCCCTAATCTCAGCGAAGGTAGTTTCCCATCGCAGTTGTGCCCTAAACTCGACGCGGGTAGGTATCTTCTTGCTTGTGTAGTCATAACTCTGCTCGAGATAGAATTTCAGGTATGCCTATTTTCCGATTTAGTTACTCTTTGCTTCCATAAGTTGTAGTAGTGAAATTGTTTGCTTCTTTTTATTCAAGTAACTTTTCTTCCATTAGCTCTGTCCTAAACTAATGGTCTTTTTAATTTGGTTAAAGACATTCAAACAGAGTGTAAAGATGAGTTTCAAGTTTCGTTTATATGATTTCTTGTTATATGTTTATATCCATGGTAAAAAGAGATTGTGGGGCTGTGAAGCAAAAAAAAATTGCTTGTTTAATAATTTTCTAGTGAAACTGTAGTTTTGCTATAGAGATAAGTCCAACCAAGTAGGCGCCTAGATCTGTTAAAAATTAGTGTTTTTGCGTGTCAAGGGATAACGGCTGCAGGTTTCCGTTATCATCAAACCTTTTTTTGTCCCATATGTTTCTCAGTATGTTATATATTGTCTTAGTGTGCTGCTCAGTTTCATTGCCATTTCCATACATATTTATTAAATATTAATTTTTTTATGGGTTTGAATCTTGTTTGTTTACGTGTTATTAGACTTAATTTATAGTTGTATGAGGGGTTTGGCAATTTAGTGTTGAATCAATTGAATAGGTGTAGATGCTAAATAGTCTTTGGATGATTCCGGAGTCAAAAGGGTCACATTTGGAACAAAAATTTCAAGAGGGAAAATGACTTATCGGATTAATCAAAAGGGACAAAGTGTGGGATTCTTGGTGACAAACAAATTCTATTGACGACTTACCTATAAATCAATTTATTTATTTGTCGGGCAAATTGCTACGACATAAAACTTTTATTTCCTTAGTCATTCTATGCCAATATCCAACTTTTTTAAAATAATTTTTATTCTAGTCAATGTGCACAACAAGGTATTGTTTTTAGTCATTTTGTGATTCTTCTATTTGTTAGTCATGCAAAGGCTCACGTATAACTTGAATCTATATGATCGTCAATTCATGTTCTACTTTAAAACAATACTCCTCGTACACTTTGTTGGAATGATACTAATCACAATAGCTTGAGATCATTAAGTCTAGAAATATCCTTTGGATACATAGTTGCAGTTATCCATTACAAAATATCTAAGCAGTTATTGGTTTGATGTTATTAACTTTAAAGCAGAATACATGTGGTTGTTTTGCTACTCTAAACAGGATGTCTCAAATTATATGTTTGATTATAGTGCTGCTTCTTTGCTCTTCTTGCCTGACCACTTTATAATTCCTGCTTGCAATATATAATACAGAGTTATTTCTATAGACATGTGTAACACTTTTGTTTTATCATTTTTACATTTGAAATGAGTAATTGTCCAGTTAACTTCTTCATTCCAGCATAGTGTTTGCCTCTGAATTTTCATCCATCTAAGTAGACTCTGGTCAAAATGCCTAAGGAACGCTCTAAAACGAGTGTTATAAAGGTGACATGTAGCTCAATTAGTTCCATTAAACAACACTAGTGTAACATCCTACAATTTAAAATGAATATGAAGAAGCTTGAAATTGGAAGTAGTCATTTTTGGAAAAAAATTCAGAATCTGGAAATTCGGCCAAGTGTGGAAATCAGTAAGTTTTTGACCAACTTTGAGCAGTCATAACTCCTAGCTAAGGATGATCCAGGAGTAGTTCAAGTTATGTTTGGAATGCCCTTGGAACGATCTTTCCAACGCCACCGAGTTTGCTTGATTCCGAGTTCGTATGAGCGAGTTATGCCCTTTGAAAGTTGGGCAGTTGGCAGGGAGTCCGTCCGGAAATTTAAGGGCATTTTGGTCTTTTCACAAATCATTTCTTTTGAGGTTATATTGTTGTGTTAGGCTGATTGTGGATCATTTTTGTTCCATTTTAAAAGAGTAAGAGTTAGGGTTCTTGAGTGAAGAAGAGAAGAAGAGAGAAAGAAGAGAAGAAGAAGAAGAAGAAGTGGGAGCTAGGGTTGTGGATGCAAGACGTTTTCTTCATCAAATTTCTTGGGGAATNTGTTTTCTATTAATTACACAGTTGCGCACAACTTTTTAGGGCTCAAATTTGACCACATAAAGTTTATCCATTTTAGTCACCCTTATGATGCATACTAGTAGGAACTTTGATGGAATAGGATTTGTGAGTGTGAGCTATTGGCTTGATTGTCTTTCTTTGAGGGCTACTTTTCTTCTCAAGTTTTCATTGTTGAATGATCCACTAACAGTAGAATTGTCGCAATTTATTTGAGAGTTCCATATAACTCTCGAAGCTTCGCTCATAACATCTGTCCTATAATACTAAATGTTGGATGAGTATGCAATTGATGACTTAAAGCACGATCTCTATGTTGAATATTTTATCATTACATAGTTTTGACATCATGTTTAAAAAGGCAATCAGTTTATTAGTTACTTCAGCAATACCCCTATTTTCGAATAGGAGAGGACTTGATACAGAAGAAGATCTTGTAGCGGTCATATGCTATATCAGTCTCTGTATCATGATGAGGATCTTGAGCCACAACTATTTTTCTACTAACGAATTTCATCAATACTAGAATCTTGTCCTGCCTGATTGTTGGAGCATTGTTTATGCACGCGCATATATAACTGCTCTATTTTTTTTATTTTCTATCTAGCTGCACACTCTACAACAGTCACCTCCACTTCAGGCATTGAAAAAGGAAGCTTTTCCAAGTCGGAACAAGATCAAAAGAACTAATTACTTTCTCAACTTCATCTTGCTCAATTTTTATTTTCTGCATAGCTACACAACTTCTCTATTTTTTCTTTTCAATATTTAGTCCATTTGTTTCTATTTTCTGACCAGTTCTGTTTAGTTATGTTTTTTTTAAATAGATTTTAAATTCTTTGTTAATTTGGCTTATATTCTTGCAGCTCTGTTGATGTTTCTGGATAACACTTGACGAAATTTAGACTCCTTTTTTAGGTGAGAAGTTTAATTAATTCTAGTGTAGTTTTTTTATAAGTGAATAGTTTTACTTACCCATCAGGAAAACCACATTAAATACAAGGTTGTTGCAAGCTTTGGTAAACTGCCCCAAGCATTGCAGGTAGACTTATTTGCATAATAGTTCATACATGACTAGAGGATAAAACATAAAGAGCTAATATATAGAAGCTTTAATCTTCACTTGGATGCCTCTCAAGTTGCATTTTATTAGATAATTTCTTCTGGTTATTAACTTGGAAAAAGACTTCCTGTGTAATGAATATGATCAATTGTCCTCAGTTCTTGCTTTCATTTGGAAATAGCTTCATATTTCTCCTGCAGTTCGGAGATTTCAACTCGTTCTCAACCCAGAACAATATGAGCTCGAAGACTCCATAGATATTTGCAACAATTGAATGACCTTTTGCATTTACCACAACTCATTGAATTTCCTTAGTCCATTATGTTACAACTCTTCTCAGTCCTTTCAAGTTGAGTATTTTCCCCCCAGATAACAACAAAGTATTTGCAATAAAATAGTAGGTAATCAAGTGTTCATGGATGGTTTGAACAGAGCAAGACTGTCATATCTTCAATATCTGTCCACTTTGCAATCCTATCTTTAGTTTGTAGTTTCTATGTAGAGCCAAGAACAAAATGAAGATCCATCTAGTAGCACCATCATTGTCACACAATCCTTCTCCAAGAACATTTAGGGTAAACACATGTAATCTACAGATACATCCTATGTGTAGAGAAACTGTCCATTTGCATAATATCATAATCTTGTAGGCATATCTGGTCCATATACTTTGCAACTTAAGGATCCTTTTCACAAGCCAAGATGTTTGTGGTGGTGTATATTATTGTACCAATCGTTATTTAATGTTATCTCACAATTTTGAACTTGCAGATTTTGAAGATTGAAGTTACAAGTCAAGAAGCAAGTTTAGAAGATGCACAAACTCATTACCGTTTTATTATAATTGTTATGGAATACTGATATTATAGGCTAGCTTTAATGTGAGCTAAGTTTTTTCTTTAGCAAATATTAGCTAAGCTTTTATCTTTAGCAAATATCGAAACTGACATCTGAGATGTTAATTGATTTATTGCCTCCATCTATCATCTTTTTCTACTGAGATTTTCAGGTAGCAATGCTATATTTTTGGATGATTTTTTTTTTTTGTGAAATCAAGCTTTAGAACCCTTATGGTCAATTGGAGACAAGAATTATTGCTTGTCTCTAAAGGTCAGCCTAGGATTAGAAATGTCGTTCCTCTCTAAAAGGATAATCTAAGACTAGAAAAATTGCTTGTCTCTAAAAGATATGTAAGACCAGACTGTTCTCGTCGCTAAAGAGTACAAGGACCAGGTTGTTGCTAGTCGCTAAAGAAGATTAACGACTAGAAAGCAAAACTTTTACACAATATAAATTGTCTATTTAAGACCAGAAAAGTCGTCTTAAAAAGCATGTAACGACCAGCGTTTTATCCCGTCCCAAAGGACATTTAACGACCAGCTAATGAAACTCGTCGCAATTAACCTTTAGCGAAGACGCCTTTTAGGACGGGTGGCGACCAGCCTTTTCCCGTCGCAATAGATAATTTGGGACCAGAATCAGACATTTAAGGACAAGATTTCTCTTCCCTAGAGGCTATTTTTCTTGTAGTGATATGTTCACTACGGAAAGTCCAAGGGGAAACCTACTTATCCAGATGCAATTGATTCTTGCTTGTAAAGTACACACTCGTCCGTGCATTCCTTATGTTATAAACATTCCCCATTAATGTGGGGGATTGTTGGGTATGTAGAAAGAGTTAATGGGAAATTGAGGGAAGATGAAAGAGGAACTTGGAAAAAGTTGGGAACTTGAAAAAGTTGAGAACTTGAAAAGTCCTCTTATGCTTTATTGAAAAGACATTTGTCCCTCATCGGTGGTGGAAAGAAAAATAGGAGAGTTTAAATATAGAAACACACCTATTAATTGTTAAAAGGGTTGGAAAGAGGGACCCCCCTCACGCAGTCGTCGTCGCTCGCTCGGCTTTGGATTTGGATTTGGATTTGGAAAAATGATCGATCGAGAGATTATTTTTTGGACAAAGTTTGTTTTAATTATTTTAGTTAATTAATTATTTAATAAATAAATTAAATTAAATGACCAACTTTTTAATTAGTTAATTAACTGATTCAATTAATTAGTTAATTGACCCGACCCGACTCGGATCCACGCGCGACCCATTTTATTTAAATCTTTCCCGTTTTTATTTAAATTTCCTGCAATGACTGTTCTGAAAGGTTGCAACTTTCAGAAACAGCCATGACCGTTTGAAAGGTTGCAAACTTTCATGAATGGTCGTGTGAATTCTGAAAGGATTGCAACCTTTTGGAATCAGTTCCTCTTGCCTATAAATACATTGATTCTTCAGATTTATTCCTTACGAATTTTTCTGATTTCTTCTTCTTCTTCTGCACAAAATTTCTTCGTGTACTTTACTGCTGTTGAGTGGTTCGCTGACACCAGCGTTTTGGGTATCAATACACTGGTGATTGATATCATTCTATCCTGGGAGGACATATTCCAAATCAAACCTCGGATACTAGAGGGGAATAATTTCCTTAAGGGGACACTGTGCATTCAGTGAGCTTGATCTTTTTCTGATTCTGTTTTTCCAGATTGTGGTACGTTTATTACAAATTTTATTTTTGTCAATTAATTTATGTTCATCTATTCTTACTGGTTTATTAAACTTTGGTTACTTCGTGTTTCTGCAAAGTTTATTGAAATCAGTAATTCTGATTTTTTATACACAGATTGATAACAATAAGATCATTAAAACTCTAAGATAACCAACATTAACAACAACAAAAAAAAATAGAAAATTCAGATTAGCTGCAAACAGTGTATTAGCTACAAAAATCAAAACCAACTCTTATACCACCTTAAATAGATTAGCTACAACCCTATAAGGAATAACCAGCCACCATCTGTGTATTCAGATTTGTCAGTTCCAATATGAAAAGTTCAATGTGCTTCGCTAAAACAATTTTCTGTAAACTTTTCTGCTTCAACCCATATCCTCAAAACATTATATAGTGGTAATGAAATTCACTATATATATTACATCAGTCCCATAAAATTAATAAAAACTAATCACATAAAAATGTCAATTACAATAGCCTTATAGCCCCATTTTAAACCTAATTTATCTCAAGAGAATGACAGCCACAACCACTTCTCTTCTCAACAAACAACAAAGATCAGGGAATCCTCTGCCTACTAGACAAACCATAAACTCTCAATGTGGACATTTGAGTACCACATATCAATGTGCTTGACGTTTTACCACATATAATTTGCTTAATTTGCAAAGAGCGGAAAATATCATGATAAATATCTCAGTAACTTTAAAACTTGGTAGAAAATAAAGTTACATTGATAAGAGTTATATGCATATAAATGATTCACTGTCGAAGTTGATCTCAATACCTTCACCAGGAGATTTTGATTCCTTAACAACTCATATATAAATTTAGGTTAATAATTGAATTATACAAAAATATATATAACAAAAATGTAACTCAAATCTAAAAGAAAGAATAGCCCTAACAAAAAACTTGAATCCTACATGCATGAAGCGTAACAAATCTCTACAATCTCAAACATGCATGAACCCTAATAAATAGAAAAGAGAAAACATGGATTCGAAAATAATCTAACTAAAAGCTTACCTATCAACTTAGCGCCATTTTAGATTGAACAGAACAAAAAACTTTGTTGGTGAAGAGATGGTAATGGCGACTGCTTTGCTGGAAAGAAAAAAAAATCAAATTGAAAAGTTTTACAATTGAATTGAGAGGTCTAGTGTCACAGACTTACACTTCAACTAACGCTTTGTGTGACACTAGACAACTTACTCACGACGATTTCACGATCTTGTAAGCCTTTTAAAACTTAGATTGCTAAGATAATGAAGAAAGACACGAGAGAGTTTTAAAGAAGACTTTTGTATTGCTTTAGATATTGCTTACACTTGTTTGGTTGATTTACAAATGGTTGTCCCTCTATTCATACCGCTAACTTAGGAGTTAATAAGTAAATAACAATTGTTATGTAAGTCCCTACATTTTACAAATAAGTCCTCATTCTAAAAAAATTTACACAACTAGAATGTTCTAAGGACTTTCCATGTAAATCCATGGAATTCCAAGGTCTTCCAAAGATTTTTCCATGTATCTCTAGAATATTTTGTAAGGACTATTCTTCTTCCAATTTAAGTCTTCCACATGGACAATTTTATGTCACATGGTGCCTAAGTGGTATGATGATGTGGAAGTTCATGACACTATCTTTGTATATATGAGCGATATATATAGTTTATCTACAGTGTAGGTCGTGGATCGAGAGTTGATTTGGGCGATTGATTTGAGGACATTGAGAGCTTATCAGAGCTGATTTTGGGATTGATCGAAGTGAAAGAGAGAATAAAAAGTTGTAGGATTCATACCCATAGAATGAAAATTAACAAAAGGGAAGTTGAATTGCAGCAAATGTTGAAAAGGTTATTGTTGTAATTGTTGAAAATATTGATAAATATGGTGGTTGGCAAATTGGTAAGATTTGCAATCTTTTGTTGAAATTTGATATATTTGTCTATGTCACTATGGTTTTTTTCCCTATAAATATAGCATTCTTGCTCATTTGTAGAACATACCAAGATAGAGAAAAAAATTGTTTAGAGAGCAAAATGAGGTATTTCATAGACTATACAAGAAAAATAGTTTGGAAGAAAGTTAGATTGTGAGTGATATTTTAGTAAGGTGGTAAATCAAAAAAGTATTTTCCTTTTGAGT
>NW_026027838.1:0-581 GCF_019186545.1 Solanum stenotomum | reverse complement strand
GATGAAGAAGAAATATTATGATAATTAAAATGCATAAGTACCCCCACAACCTATGCCAAAAATCCCTGAGACACACCTAACCTTTACTAAGGTCCTATTACCCCCCGAACTTATTTTTTAGTTAATTGTTTACCACTTTTCGGCTTACGTGGCAATATAAACCAAATAGGTTGAATGCTTTGTTCAACACGCGTCGGACCCCACTTTTTCAACTTTCTAAAAAGTAGCTTTTACACTTCCCAAAATTTCAAAAAGCTATCCTATTATTTATAATCTACTTTATTAATATATTTTTAGTTAGTTTATAGATTTCAATGTTTATATATTTTATTTCAAATTTGGGCATGTAAAATTTTGTAAATATTATTTATATAATTTTATTTTATTTATAGATTAAAAAATTATTTATAATCTACTTTGTTAATATATTTTTAGTTAGTTTATAGTTTTCAATGTTTATATATTTTATTTTAAATTTGGGCTTGTAAAATTTTGTAAATATTATATATATAATTTTATTTTATTTATAGATAAAAAAATATTACTTATAACCTACTTTGTGAATATATTTTTAGTTAGTT
>NW_026027837.1:0-798 GCF_019186545.1 Solanum stenotomum | reverse complement strand
TTGTGTGAACTTCAAACTGTACTCATGAGCACTCAAGGACTCCTGCTTAAGTGTAAGAAACTCTCGTACCTTAGCCTCTCTCAATTCTCGAGGAAAGAAATTCCCCAAGAAAGCTTCTTCAAAACAGGCCCAACTCGCAGGTGGTGCATTCTCAACTCTGCCCCCTTTCCACTGGTCAAACCATGTTCTAGCAACATCCTTCAGCTGATACGCAGCTAGTTCAACCCGCTCAGTATCTACCACATGCATCACATCAAAAATCTTCTTCAACTCCTCAATGAAATCCTCTGGATCCTCAGTAGCGCTCGAACCCATGAAACTCGGAGGATTCATTCCCAAGAACTCACGAATCCTTGAAGTGTCAGCTCCTTCATGTCGAGCTACCCTTTGCTGACCAATCTGATTAGTTACAGCTTGACTCAACATTCTAATTGCCTCTCTGAACTCGGCATTAGAAACTTCCCCTTGATCTTGCACTCCAGGTGCATCAGGTAACTCTTGATCATCAACATAACGTCTAGGAAGACGCCCTCTGCCAACTCTTCGTGGAGGCATGACTAGCTGAAACACGCGCAAGCACGGATTTAGAAAGAAACTCTTTAGATATCAACTCTAACGCATGAAATGAGTATGAAAGAAATGAGAAATCTTCCTAAATGTCGCAGCCTCCCAATTATAGATGTGGCGCGCTTCACACCGATAACTAGGACTCTACAGACACGGCTTCATAGACTCCCTAGGACTCTTGAACTCTTTGCTCTGATACCAATTTTGTCACGCCCCGAGCCTACACCCTGG
>NW_026027836.1:0-903 GCF_019186545.1 Solanum stenotomum | reverse complement strand
TAAATAACACCCTAACTACATCGTTGAGCGGGGATAGGGTGGATTAAGTACCGAGCATCACAATTTCTTCCTGTATAGTGACCAAGCATGGTTTCTAGGTTTATCCCTGTCCTAGATACAAATTAACCCTAATTATTAAGAGAAAATCATGCTCCTTATATTCCACGTTCTATCCTCTTATTCCTCTTCTGAGTTCAATTCAGACAATATGTTTATTTTAATGGTGATCAAGCATTAAAATAGTAATCACAAGAATATAAGAACAACTACTATGATAAACAAATTATGCCGAATCAAAATCACTAAACAATCATATTGTAAGTAAATATAATCCAAGAACGAGAAGTTTAACTCTACATAGACATAGAGCAATTACAACCTATCATTCAAAGAAAAAATGTAAAATAAATTAAAGAGAAAGAAAAGATAAAACCCTAAATAAAAAGTTATTTTCTACATTCATCCTCCTCCTTCTAGTAATTATTGTTATGGACTATTTATAGATATAGAAAACCTCTGAATAAAATAATTGAGTCCAAAACAAATTAGGAACCCAAAACCCAAAAGGATTCCGCGTGAAGCAATTTGTGCATATTTTCGCCGCTTCAGTTGCGTGTCTGAAAATGTTTACACGTGGCAGCAGTACGTTTTCAATTCAAATTCTGATTCTTTGAAACTTTTATATAATATATATTATTATATTCAATTTAATCCATTAAGTTGTCTGCTTAATTTTCTTCTTTAACCTTTCATATTTAATTCGATTTAGCTCCAAATTTCTTCATCTTTACACCAATTTAATCTTACAAATAAAATATACTAATAAGAACAATTCATAAAATTCATGCTCAAAAAGGACAAATATAAATAATAAGTGTGAGGCAAATAATAATTAAAAATATG
>NW_026027835.1:0-1441 GCF_019186545.1 Solanum stenotomum | reverse complement strand
TCTTCAACAATTATTTCACAAGTAATTCCAATCCTCTCAAAAATGTTTCAATCCTTTTTTTTTTCTTTTTTTTTTAAAGTTTCCCTTCATAATAGCCACCCTCAACTTACATATTTTACATGCGTTAAGGTGCACAATATCCTTGGAAGGAGCAGGGCCATCATCAAGGTAACTTCTCTTTTCTTTTTCATATCACATTCTTTCAAAGAGTGCTTTTAAACAGTTTGTAGCTATCATTGATTACCTTTTCACTCAACCATCCCTTTTTCTCAGAATTGATAATTAGAATAAGTCTATGATATAATGCTCAAGGAAGCAAGGTGCAAAAACTAGGGATTCAACAAAATAGTCAAGGGCAAAATATGGTTACCAATAAAAGGCTACAGGCTCAAAAGGGCTAACTAGTGATAAAATATCTGAAAAGGCTAAATTTACCAGACAAAGCAAAGAAAACCTATTATCAGCTCCTAAACAAAGAAAAACTTTTTATTTTGTTTCAATAACATGCAGGGCAAGTTCTCGACTAAGATGCAAAACATGGAATAAACAAAGTCTCACCACACAAGGCATAAGTATCGATCAAGATGGATCAATTCCACTTCTAAGAGAGACAAGATCATAACAAACTACAAAATAAAATAAGCTATATACAAAGTCACAACCATGAACTTAGATATCAAAGAGTTTTCATTTTTTTTTAATCAAGCATTCATAAGAAAGTACTACTCAAAAATTAGGCCCAAATAGTAAGTATCACATAACTCAAAGGGGTTTTTTTTTTTTTTCTTTTCTCTCCAAAATAAAAATAAAAAATAAAAATAAAATTTATTCCTAAAAAAAAAATTAAAATAAAATTTATTCCTAAGAAAAAATAAAAGACACTCGGTTCAAAGGGACTATCCTCAGGAAAAGAACCGAAAACAAAAGCCAAGGAACCCATCCTAAAAAAAGAAAAGACTCAATAAAACGGTAAAAACTATGAATTCATTCCTCAAATAAAAACAATAAAAAGATAGCTTTGAACTAAGTATTTATTTATATTCAGATTATTAAAAGTAACTAGGAATGTGTTCCCCATAAGCTCATAACGCAGTAATCCTAATAATAGTAATCCTTTTCTAGTGTATTATATGCAAAGTGATAAGTTAGGTATCTCAAAATCTTTGGTCCGGCATCTAGAGAATTTCACCCCGCACCTTGGTCCGGCTACGTGTGTATAATTTACTAACCCTTACCTTTACCTCATATTAGACATCATAATCGATGCTTGGCTTAGTTATTACTTCGCACCAATCGACACTAGCCTATTAGATAGTATCACACTAAATCTATGTTGATAATTCTTTTCTTGTTGATTACCTCCTTGGTCCGGCAAGTAGTAACAAGGCGAGTTCTAACGTTGGCCACCGTTAAGAAGACTTCTAAACGAAAGAATTATCAA
>NW_026027834.1:0-230 GCF_019186545.1 Solanum stenotomum | reverse complement strand
ATGTGAAGGAATGATGTGAATGTGTTTTATGTGAAGCTATATGTGAAGGAATGATGTGAATGAGTTTTATGTGAAGCTATATGTGAAGGAATGATGTGAATGAGTTTTATGTGAAGCTATATGTGAATGAATGATGTGAATGAGTTTTATATGAAACTATATGTGAAGGTATGATATGAATGAGTTTTATGTGATCTTGTTATGATCCTATGTAAAGTGGATAGCATTGT
>NW_026027833.1:0-469 GCF_019186545.1 Solanum stenotomum | reverse complement strand
ATTTGTCAAAAAAAAAAAATAATAAAATAAAAAAAGCGACGCTATCCGTCGCTTTTTTTGCGACGCAGTCCGTCGCTTTTGAAAAGCGTCGAGCCAAAAATCGACGAGATTGACTGCGTCGTTTTTCCGTCGCTTTTGGCCAAAAAAGCGACGCAATCCGTCGCTTTTTTCCGTCTCTTTTTGACAAATTTTTAGTAGTGACCTCCACCTTATCTTCTTGACTTTGATGTGATATTAATGAGTGTAATTTCTCCATAGGAGCTGATTTTGCTCTGCATAGTATAATTGCTGACTTCTTATGCCTTTCTGTTATTGATGCATCAGGTTTAAAGGCCTCTTCAGATGGATTTCCTCCTTCAAAGTTTGAATCAGCAATTTGAAGGGGTGTTTGAAATTCTGTCTCTGCCAACTCATTCAAAAGTAACCAACAAATAAACATATTTGAGTATTTGTAACCAACAACAATGAA
>NW_026027832.1:0-218 GCF_019186545.1 Solanum stenotomum | reverse complement strand
TGTAAATTTGACTCTTAAAAATACTTTTTAAGAAAATTAGCCAAACACAAATTGCTTATGAAAAACATTCTTCAAATGAACAAGTCAGACACAAATTTCTTTTTTTTTTTCAAAAACACTTTTCTACAAAGTCATTTTTAAAAATGTGTTTTTAAAAATAAGTTGTTTTTAGCAACATTGTCAAATAGAATTTAAGAGCCTGTTTGGTATTGCTGCTA
>NW_026027831.1:0-655 GCF_019186545.1 Solanum stenotomum | reverse complement strand
GTGCTGGTACGGGGTCCCATATCTAGTAATTAAAAGAGATGATGGATGAGAACACAATCAAATGAGCTGCTCAATGGGGTGTTTCATTTCTATTTTTATAATTGTGAAACAAGGTGTACCGCACTAAACTTTTGTCATTATCTTTAATTAAACAATTGATGGGTTTGTTGACAAATGATGACACAATGGTTTATTTACACAACTACTATTAATCAGCCTAAGAAGGATTATTCATCTGTTTTGTCTTCTTTGACAACTACAATTAATTAATCGAGATGCATTTAAGCTAATCAAGACACAAGCAGAAATTATCAAGAAAGAAAAAGATACCTTTGTAAATGTGAGAGCTTTTAAACTGAGAAAACTGTGTAACTCTCAATTTGAAGCCGTTTTTCAAATTATTATTCAAAATAAACAAAGGCCAACACACTCGTATTCCTTTTTTTATTGGTAAATTTCTTTCATACTTCTTATTTATTGTACTCCCTCACGTTCATATTAAGCGAATTGTTCGGCAACTGACAATAAATATGTGTTAATCAATAAATATAATTTTTAAAAATTATAATTTTATTTGAATTAAATATGAGCCCTCAGTGGGCAATGCAGTATGGGCAAAAAATGTCTTTACAGTAGAAGGAAAACAAAGCTGCAA
>NW_026027830.1:0-211 GCF_019186545.1 Solanum stenotomum | reverse complement strand
ATTTGACCTTGAAAATGGGCCATTTTGGTCGTGACGGCCAACTGGCCACATAAATAAGGTCTTAAGGGATGTCTAGGTATAATTTTAGTAATAATGAGGTCGAAATTTCGGATCACCAAAAAGTCCAAGAACTATGGCTGACAAAATTTTGTAAAATGGGGGGTTTACCTGCTCTAGGGCTCATTTGACCTTGAAAATGGACCATTCTGGC
>NW_026027829.1:0-1049 GCF_019186545.1 Solanum stenotomum | reverse complement strand
TGGATATAGAAAATCTGATGTGACACCTCTCTATGACCAGCATTTCTATTTATCTTTTATCTCATTTTTTTTATATTTATTTTTGTTTTCTATTTTTTATTTGTAATTTTGAAAAAAAAAACTGAAAAATATTTTAATGCATTACATCATGCTCCTTTAAAACTTCCATCATACTAAATTACTAATACACATTTAAGTAAATGGAAGATGAAAAGATCAAAACCTTTTCAGTTTTCATAATTGTTTATAATTATTTAGCCTATAAAATAAAAAAAATTGAGTATTGTAATCAACAATAGTGGAATCCTTCACTTTCTCTCTTCTTCTTCTAATGATGATGAATATATGGGTATCCAATTTTGATATTGAGATGTTCAGCTAATTTGTAGGTCTTGTGATTTTTTCAAGAAAAGGAGAAGAGAGAGTATCTCATGATCCTTCTAAAGATATTGGTGATGATAAATGCACGGATATCAAATTTAGTCATTGAGATGTCCAACAAAATTTTAGACCTTGTGATTTTTTCAAAAAAAAAGAAAAAAAGGGTATCTCACGAATCTTCCAAAGATATTGGTGAAAAGAGAAAGATTATATAACAAAAATTTCTTTTCAAAGTAGAAGTCTTTTTAAAGAATGTTGATTCCTTCTATATTGAGAGGGAAAAAATTCATAATGATTGAGAAATTTATCGGAAAAGTGATTAGTATTTCAAAGGGTAAGAGGATTTATTTAGAGAAAAAATCAATCTATTTAGGAAATTAGTATTAAATTTAGGAGGAAAATAATAAGTATTCTACTAACTCCTTTCTTATTTTATTATGTCATAATTTCTTTGTATATATCTTTAATTAAACTTTGTTTTATTTTTGTTATTTAGCTTTACTTAAAATTTACTAACGACATTATTTCTTCTTCTTTAGTCTACTAATTTTTTTCTTCTTTTATTTTGTTATATTTTTTTTGTGTCTTTAATTAAAGCTTTTTTTTTCTTATTTATTTTATATTAACGTTTTTATGTATATGTAATGACCCGGACCTGGAAAATCATT
>NW_026027828.1:0-517 GCF_019186545.1 Solanum stenotomum | reverse complement strand
AAAATGATCGTTCAAGGTTCAAAAGCTCTAAAACACAAAAACTCACACCAAGACAAAACGAACGACCAGGTGACCAAACTGTCAGTCCCAGCAAGTCATAAATGACTTGGGGTCGTTACAGGAACGCTCTAAACGACACACAGAAGGCAAGACACAAAAATGACCAAGAGGGTCATTACAATATCCACTACTAAAAGGGACTTTCGTCCACGAAAGTAAGGGTCAAGAAGTACCTGAAGGCCCAAACAAGCTGGGAAACTGCTCTCGCATCTCCTGCTCGATCTACCAGGTAGCCTCTTGGACTGGACGATGCCTCCAACGGACCTTAACAACAGGAATGGCTCTTGAGCGCAATCTCCTCACATCTCTGGCTTGAATGGCAACTGGCTCCTCTGCAAATTTCAAACGATCATCCAACTCGACTGTATCATACTGGAGCACATGAGACTCATCAGGAAAATACCGCCGCAACATCGAGACATGGAAACTCGGGTGGATGGCTGAAAATGCTGGAGGT
>NW_026027827.1:0-367 GCF_019186545.1 Solanum stenotomum | reverse complement strand
TATGAATAGTCAGGAGCGAGGTTACGAGCTGGCAGAGACAGAAAATCTGGGCACTGGTGACTAGTTGAAGGTGTGCTCATTCCCCGAGAAAGGAAAGGGATAGAAAGGAAAGAAAGAAGAGGATTCTTGGGTAGTATATCAGCAGGTTCATCGCACAGCTCACTCCCTTTTGCGAGCCCATTTTCAAGCTCTTGAGGAAGAAGAAAAGGAGTAGAACGATGCCCTAGACTGACTATGCAGAGTGCTTTCGAGAAGATTAAGACCTATCTTTTTGATTCTCCGGTCTTGGTACTTTTTTTATTAAGGGAAGAACCCTCTTGCTATACCTCTGGGTCACGGAAAACTCCATGAGATGCGTCTTAGGCCA
>NW_026027826.1:0-622 GCF_019186545.1 Solanum stenotomum | reverse complement strand
TCGGTTAGAGAAGCTCCCACAGCAGTTAGTGTATTTTTCATACACATAGATTATTGTATTTTTATATACATCAGTTCATTGTATTTCTATATACATTTCAGGCTTATTGTATCTTTGTATACACACAGAGTTTATAGCATGTTTTAAACAGTCTTTCTTTATATCGCACTTGTTTTAAATTGCCTTATATTGAAGAAGTCAGTCAGGTTGAGTTGAGTTGAGCCAGGTAAGCTATTCAGTTTCTTCTAGATTTCCTTCTAGCCTCTGTTGCTTAGTTTTCCACCTTGCATACTCGTACATTCCATGTACTGATGTCAGTTGGCCTGCATCGTTTGATGATGCAGATTCAGGTACCCCGGATCAGCATCCTGCACGTCGTTGATCCAGCTGAGCACTCCAGAGTCAGTGGTGAGCCTCCTTGCATTCCGGAGGACTCAATTATTTTGTGTTCTTAGTTTTTGTTTTATTAGGATGTTGTGGGGTCTGTCCCAACATCCATCTCAGTATTTTAGAGGCTTCATAGACAGACAGTCAGTCAGTTAGTTTTGAGTCTCTCATATATATATATATGTAAATATTCTATTTTGAGATTCGAGTTGTCTTTATGGCCATATTTTATAAG
>NW_026027825.1:0-512 GCF_019186545.1 Solanum stenotomum | reverse complement strand
ATAGGAATGACTTGTATGAGAATCATTATAAAACATATGATAATGATGATCTTCGAATGGCAAATAAGCCCAAAGATGTTTCAGAATTTGATTTTAAGGACCTTCTCAAATATTGGGACTCTGAAAAATTCAAGGTTAGATTTATATTTTATGTTCTGATTGATTCATTTTTCTGTTTTTGATTCATTTTTTAATTTACGTAGAATTTACTAACTCGTTTATATTACAGGAAATGAGTGAAAGAAATACCAAAAATCGAAAAAAATGGATGAATCCACATACTGCTGGTAAAACAAGTTTTGCTGTGATACGCAATAATTTGGTATGTTATCCTATTAATCATTAAATATGAACTTGTTGTCATAAAAGATCTTTAATACCAACTTTATGTAATTAGGAAAAAGAGAAGGAAAGCCCCGATGAGCTGTCAGCTAAAGAACTCTTTGTGGCTACAAGATCAAGAAAACCCGGTCGAGTATACAAAGACTCCAACGAAGATACAATTAGTAAAA
>NW_026027824.1:0-235 GCF_019186545.1 Solanum stenotomum | reverse complement strand
GTTGTGAAGGGTTTTAGCCAGAAAAAAAAGATTGATTTTGATGAGATATTCTCTCCAGTTGTGAAGATGTCATCCATTCGTGTGGTTCTAGGCTTGGTTGCAAGTCTAGACTTAGAGGTTGAACAGATGGATGTTAAAACTGCTTTTCTCCATGGTGACTTGGATGAAGAAATTTATATGGAGCAGCCGGAAGGCTTTGAAGTCAAAGGAAAAGAGAAGTATGTTTGCAAATTGA
>NW_026027823.1:0-575 GCF_019186545.1 Solanum stenotomum | reverse complement strand
TATCTTTGAAAGGAGTAGTATCTTCAAGATCTAAGTCTTGAGTTATTGAGTTCCTAATCCCCTTTGAGATTATATTTCTAAGCATGGGACTATTACATGTTACCCATAAAGTCTTTGAGTTGAATTGTTCATGCCCATAATTCTGCATGAATCCTATAAGTCGAGCAGTCTTGAGAAGAGAAGTATCTTTGAGTCCATGAGTTGAGTCGTTCATGCTTATAATTCCGCACGAACCCTCTGAGTTGAGCATTCTTGAAATTAGTAGTATCATTGAAGTTCTTGAGTTCCAAGTATTTGAGTTTTATCTATGAGTATTGAAAACCTTGCATTGAGTAGTTCATGTCCATAATTCGATATGAACCATATTTTAAGAAGTCTTTTACAAACGTTTTAACTTTGTTTTAAGACTTAAGTTTTGAGTTCAGTAAAGAGTAAAGAGTAAGTTTGAAGTCCTTTTCTTCAACAGTATATGGGGACTAAGTATTCCCAAAGAGTTTATAAATGTTTTCACATTTAAATAAGAACGGAAACTGAGATTTCCAAAGGACATTCGGGCTAGTTTTCAGAAAAGAGTA
>NW_026027822.1:0-1656 GCF_019186545.1 Solanum stenotomum | reverse complement strand
GCATATACTGGACGTATAGTATTTTTTTTATATAGTTTCAATATATATTTAAATTTTATTCTTAAAATTTTTAAAAGTTCTTTATCTGAGTCGTAATTTTTTTTAAATAACTTGACTCTCGCGTACTTCAAATAGTGCTATGTAAAATAGGGCGAATGGAGTTAAATTTGCTTGGAAAATGCCTTTTCGGCTTTAGCGAAAATTTAAATTTAATAGATTTTAATATGAATATCAAATATCGGACGAAAAGAATTCTTCAAACAACTTAGAATTATTATATTAAATTTTGAACTCAATCATTATTATTTATAAATTATCATATGAATTTATAAACTTTAAGGGGTCGTTTGGTTTGAAAATGAGTTATGATGGGATAAGTTATGTTGTGATTAATTATGATGGGATAAGTTGTGTTGGGATTATTTTTTATTGAGTGTTTGGTTTGTTGTATTCAAAATAATAAATTTTAAGAACAATTTATTTATTTACAAAAATTCCCTTCATTAATGTAAAAAGTAATATAACAAAAGGGTTGAAAGAGACATTTTTGTCATTTACCTATTTTATCCTGGGATAAGTTATCCCGAAATTACTGTACCACCCAAAGAGAGGGATAACTTATCCCGGTACTAATTATTAATCCCGGGATAAGTTATCCCGAACTTGCCAACCAAACAACAAAATAAGCGGTACTATAATTTAATCCCGTGACTATTTGATATTATCCCTCACACCAAACGACTCCTAAGTTCCGTGCTTCTAAGTATTACAATATGCAACAAGATCACATAAATTAAGTTTCAGAAAATTTGAATACTGAATACTATTCTTGAATTGAGCATCCTCTATTAGACATTAATTCACTATCTCATATAAAATAAGAATAAAATACATGTATAATATCTACTTGTTTTTTATTTATTTAGATTTTAGTTCTAAATTATACTAAATATATTATTATTGTTATTAAATAGTACAAGTTCATGTGAACTTTTTAAAAACATAGCCAAAGACTATTATGATTATTGGCGGAGTCACATACATGGATCCATATCCCCAAATCTTAAAAACTAGATCATGAAAAGTCCGACCTCTAAATCCACAACCATATCAGACGCCTACACTCAAGTCCGAGCAATAGAAAGTACCACAAACTGTGCTTAGGGTTATCAATGACTTCCATTACATGCATAGTAGGTTTTGGCCCAATTTTTTGTAATCTAAAAAGTTAAAGACAGAATCAATTCAGTGCTAAAAATAGGGTAACTGTATGAAATGATTCAATTCATGCTTCCACACATATAATAAAAAACATTGACTCTTTGCCTTTTCTCAACACTATTCATGGAAACATACTTGGTAGTTTTTCAAACCTTTCACCGCCGGAGGTGGATCTTGAATTTCAAGAATATGAGTGCATTATTAAAGACACAAGAAAAAAAAGGTAGTGAGTGGAACCAATTCTTCTTCCTTTAGATAAATAAATCAACATTATTTCAACTATAAGTTCAGCATTTAACGCTTTTGGAACATGAATGCCAATATTAGATTAATTCTAAAAAATATATATATGTAAAATACCTAATTTGGTAGACAGACCATGAATTTTCGGAGCACCACTATTTTTAGAGTCATGTTCTTAGTATGGTGATTGGG
>NW_026027821.1:1166-2550 GCF_019186545.1 Solanum stenotomum | reverse complement strand
AAGGCGGCAGGGGCATTAGTCAACCCAAGCGACATCACCAAGAACTCATAATGGCCATAACGAGTCCTAAATGCGGTCTTAGGGACGTCCGCTGCCCTAATCCTCACTGGTGGTAGCCGGATCTTAAATCAATCTTAGGAAATACCACGGCACCCTGAACTGATCAAACAATTCATCAATACGAGGCATGGGGTAACGGTTCTTCACCGTCACCTTGTTCAGCTGCCTGTAGTCAATACACAATCGCATAGTACCGTCCTTCTTCTTCACGAAGAGGACTGGGGCACCCCAAGGCGATACACTAGGCCGAATGAATCCCTTACCCAAGAGATCCTGAAGCTGAACACTGAGCTCCTTGAGCTCTGCAGGAGCCATCCGATATGGCGGAATAGAAATAGGCCGAGTACCTGGCTCAAACTCAATCGGAAAATCAACATCACGCTCTGGGGGTAGGCCAGGTAGATCAGTAGGAAACACATCTATGAAGTCACGAACAACATGAACTGACTCAACCGGAGGAACCTCCCTACTCACATCACGTACATAGGCCAAATATGATAAGCATCCGCTAGCCACTAGCCTCCTAGCACGAATAAAAGAGATAACCCCAATTGGTGTGCTACCACGAGATCCCTGCCACACCACCGGTGGAATACCGGGAATGGCTAAGGTAACGGTCTTAGAAAAGGAATCTAAAACAACGCGATAAGGGGATAACCAATTCATGCCCAGAATCACATCGAAATCAACCATGTCAAGCAATATAAGGTCAGCCCGGGTGTCACACCCCTGGATAGTTACTAAGCAAGATCGAAATACCTGATCCACTACTAAAGACTCACCCACGGGGGTCGACACACGCAACGGCGCTACCAGAGGCTCAGACATCAAACTCAATCGAGAGGCATAGTAGACAGAAACATACGAAAAAGTAGAGCCTGGATCAAATAAAGCCAAGGCGAGCTGCTGGCATAATAACACTGTACCTGTGATCACATCGTCCGAGGTCTCAGCATCTGCTCTAGCTGGAGCTGCATAAAAGTGGGCCTGGACTCCCCTACCCTGTGCATCGACTCTGCCCCCTAATCTGCCTCCTCGGGGACCACCCCGTATACCCTGGTGACCACCCCTACGGTCCTGTCCCTGGCCTCTGCCTCTAGCTGGAGGTGCTGGCGCATGCCTAGCTGCCTGTGGAGCGGGTAAGGCTAACCTGCGATGGGGACACTCGCGGGCCCAATGATCTAACCCCCCACATTCATAACACCCCTGGAACTGTCGACTGAGAGCTGGAGGTCGGCTACCCCGGCCAGAAGAACCCATCTGTGAACTATCTCGGCCCCGACTAGGACCGGCACTAAAACCAATATGGCGGTGCTGATCACCC
>NW_026027821.1:0-1100 GCF_019186545.1 Solanum stenotomum | reverse complement strand
CTGTCTAGCTCTCTTGCCGCTGCCCCCTTGGGCCTCGCGACGGAGCTGCTCGATAGTGCGGGCATGGTCCACTACATCCAGAAATGAGCGGCCCGCTGAGACTAAAGACTGAGTCTCAATCCGCAACTGTAGTCTCAAACCCCGAACAAAACAACGAACCCTCTCCTCCTCAGTAGGTAATATCATGGCGGCATGCCTGGAGAGCTCGTGGAACCGGGCCTCATACTCTGATACTGTCATGGAGCCCTGCTCTAACCGAGCAAACTGATCTCTGATGCTCCTGGGAATAAATCGGGCCAAGAAGGCCTCTGAAAACTCAGTCTATGTGACCGGTGGAGACCCAGCTGACCTGGTCTCTAAGTATGTACGCCACCACTGCCTGGCGGGACCGTCTAACTGGTAAACGGTGAAGTCCGCTCTTCTCGACTCCACTAAACGCAAGGTCTGTAGCCGCTCGCGGCAAGTAACTAGAAACTCGTGGGCATCCTCCCCCACTGCCCCAGAAAACCTCGGCGGTGATAGTCTAAGGAACACCCCGAGCATCTTCTGCTCCCGTAGTGGCATGACGCCCTCCAAATCGTCAGGCTGAACAACCGGTGCCGCTAGCTGCTGAACAACCGGTACCGCTGGTGTAGGCTGGCCCTGCGGTACTGGAACGGCTGGAGCTGGGGCCTGCTGCATACCCCCAATAGCAGTTAGTATCTATACGAGCATCGCCTGTATAACTGGAGCTGTCACAGGCTCGGGCGGTGGCTCTATCACCGGCTCCATAGTTTGCTCTCGGTCCTGGGCTGGTGCTATAGCTCTGGCACGACCTCGAGGTCGGCCTCTACCCCTACCTGGGGCCCTACCACGCGTGCGAGCCATCCTTATAAAAGAGTGGTACAAGTAAAATTTCAGAAACTGATAAGACATACAATGCACGACAGTGATACAAAAAGTGACACGTTCCTAAAGACATCCTGTAGCCTCCCGAAGATAAGTAACGGACGTCTCCGTACCGATCTGCAGGACTCTACTAGACGTTAGTTCTGTACAAGTGAGACCGACGAACCTGGGCTCTGATACCAATGTGTCACGACCCGATTTATCGAGTCATG
>NW_026027820.1:0-525 GCF_019186545.1 Solanum stenotomum | reverse complement strand
CTCGAATCTCTCTGGTATAAAACATTCATGATTTTCCCAATTTTTCGAATCTCTCGCAAGTGCCCATGCATTGACAAGTACTCTAGTATTATGAGGAATGGTGTGTCCATCTATATTTGTTTTCTCCCTACATTCCCTAGGTCCTATAAGAGGAACTGGAGTATGTAGCCTTAGTGTTTCCTTAATCACTACCTTTAGGTATGTCAACTTTTCAATGTCTTCTTCACCATAGTTTTTCTTTCCCTTAAAAACTTGCCTCACTTCACTTTGGGCCTTCGCCATAACGTTTGGGTTCATCATCAATTCTGATAATGCCCAAATAATAGTCGCAGATGAAGTTTCAGTTCCAGCAATAAAGATGTCCTATAATAACAAACAAATAAATTAAGTCAATTGATTCGATTGTTCAAGTAGCTAGAAACCTTAAAATGAACTTCCAAATTCGAATAGCATATCCAGTGAAACCCCATAAAATGAGGTCTGGGAAAAGACAAAACATAATAATGAGATGAGAGAAAACTTACT
>NW_026027819.1:0-301 GCF_019186545.1 Solanum stenotomum | reverse complement strand
GGATTTTGGGTTTAGGATTTAGAGTTTTGGGTTTAGGGGTTTAGGGTTTAGGGGTTAGGATTTAGGGTTTAAGGTTTAGGGTTTAGGGTTTATGATTGATTATTTAGGGTTAGGGTTTAGGGATTTATGGTTAGGGTTTAAGGGTTATGATTTAGGGTTAGGGTTTAGGGTTATGGTTTTGGGTTTAGGGTTTAGGTGTTTAGGGTTTAGGGTTTAGGGTTTTGGGGTTAGGGTTTAGGGGGTTAGGTGTTAGGGGTTATGGTTCAGGGTTTGGGGTTTATGGTTTAGTGTTTAGGGTTTA
>NW_026027818.1:0-1119 GCF_019186545.1 Solanum stenotomum | reverse complement strand
AAATTAATGGATGATGTACCCAAAACTCCGATATTCTTTTAAGATAGGACTTTGATGACAGTGACGTAAAAATAATTTCTTATAATCACATATAAATTTAATAGAAAAAAATGATATTTTCAAATCTTTTAAGTGTAAGAATAAAATTTTCTTATAAGAAGTATAAAAAACTAAAAGTAAGTTTGTATAGGCTACAAAACCAAATATCTCACTTATGACAAGAGATAATATCTCAGATGATCAGTTAACTAAGAATTTAAAGTCACTCAACTAAGAATTTTTTCTCATAAACTCACTCAACCAATGGTTTATACAAGAAAGTCATTCAATATATTTGGAAGATGTTCAATTGAAGTCATTCAACTAAGAAGTCTAATTATACCTTTTCTAAAACCAATGCAAGATGTTCAATTGAAGTCCCTTTGCCAAATGACTTACCACTAAATAAAATAAAATAAATGTTATATATACACTTATTGAATTTTCTTAACATAAATTATATTATCATGACAAATGGAGTCCAAATTTATTGTAAGTCACATTGTCAAATCTTAGCTATGATATACTTTAGTAATTTTGTAATTTCTAACTACACTATGATATACAATATGCCAACACATTTTCTTGACAATATTCTACAAATCAAATATCAATTCAAGACTATAACAAGTAATAAAGTCGTACTACCAAAATAGTTTAGACCTAAACTCACCAAAATAAGCCGATACTATTGACCAAAAATCTTGCATAGGCCACTGCTTCATGAATTAGACTTTTATTTACGTAGTTAGTCCATTCAAAATCATTGAATGTAAAGAAACGTACAAAACCAAGTGGCAAAGACTAATTAACATACTCAATCTTACTCCTATCAATTCATATTCATGCAATATATCCCAATTGTCTTAATTTTAAGTGTCACCATCATATATTTTCCCTATAAATAGACAAGTTTGGTACTCAAGTTAATATCATTCCACAAAAATTGAATCTATTGTACTAAGTTCCATCAACAAAACATGGTTTACTCTTCTTCCCATCTTCCATTGCTATTATTCACTCTTTTCCAATTAATTGTAATTCAAAACCATTTTGTTTTGCAAAGCTGATCCTACTGAT
>NW_026027817.1:0-1119 GCF_019186545.1 Solanum stenotomum | reverse complement strand
CATGACCTAGGAAGGCAACCTCTTTCAACTAAAATTCACACTTTTCATACTTGGCATACAACTTCTCCTCTCTCAATCTTTGCAACACAACCCTCAAGTGACCCATATGTTCTTCCTCACTATGCGAATAGATTAAAATATCATCAATGAAGACCACAACAAAGGAATCAAGGTAGGGTTTAAAGACCCTATTCATTAGGTCCATGAAGATAGCCGGTGCACTGGTCAACCCAAAGGACATAACCACAAATTCATAATGCCCATACCTAGTCCGGAAGGCTGTCTTGGGAATGTCACACTCCCTCACCTTCACTTGATGATACCCGGACCGAAGATCAATCTTAGAGAAATGGCTAGCCCCTTGCAATTGGTCGAACAAGTCATCAATCCTAGGAAGAGGATATTTATTCTTGACGGTGACCCTATTGAGTTGTCGGTAATCAATAAACATCCTAAGGGACCCATCTTTCTTCTTCACAAACAACACCGGAGCACCCCATGGTGATTAGCTAGGCCTAATAAAATCCTTCTCTAATAAGTCCTTCAATTGTTCCTTCAACTCCTTTAACTCCGCCGGGGCCATACGGTAAGGGGGAATAGAAATGGGTTGAGTATCGGGGAGGAGGTCTATGCCAAAATCTATTTCCCTTTCGGGAGGAACACCGGGAAGGTCATTAGGAAAGACATCAAAGAATTCATTTACGACCGAAATCGACTCTATAAGAAGGGTTTTGGACTCCACATCCCTAACCCTCACAAGGTGATAGAGACACCCCTTAGAGATCAACTTACGGGCTTTAATGCAAGAGATGAACCTACCCTTGACTACAACATTTTGGCTTTCCCACTCAAGAATGGGTTCACTTGGAAATTGGAACTTGACCTTACGGGTTCTACAATCAATGGAAGCATAGTATGCATGCAACCAATCCATCCCAAGAACAACATCAAAATCGACCATGTCCAACTCAACAAGATCACAAGGCAATATTTTATGCAAGATGCAAATATGACAATTTCTATAGACCTTCCTAGCAACAACATATGCACCAATATGAGTAGACACCTTATATGACTCACGCAACAATTCGTGCTCAACATGAAACTTTTTGGCAACAA
>NW_026027816.1:0-295 GCF_019186545.1 Solanum stenotomum | reverse complement strand
ATGGACGTATGTGGTCCATTTTCGTTCAAGAACATCTCACAAGAGTCAGTCCGACTTCGGTTGTTTCCTTTTACTTTGATGGTGGAAGCGACGAAGTGGTTAGTTACCTACCAAGGAACACAATTACGTCTTGGGAAGAGCTTACCTAGGCATTCTACATAAGAATTTTTTCTCCCTCAAAGATGATGGCATTGGGAGATAATATTCAGGGTTTTAAACGCTTGGATGATGAACCAATCCCTGAGATATGGCTGAGGTTTCAGAAACTATTAATCCAATGTCCAACTCATAGACT
>NW_026027815.1:0-610 GCF_019186545.1 Solanum stenotomum | reverse complement strand
GTTGATTAATTTTAAGTGGTATTGATATATATATATATCATGGGTTCAATATTTGTTCACAATTTTTTTTCAAGTAATATAAATTAAAGGATTTTAAATCATTTCATTAAGTGTTAAAAATAAATACATGATAATATTACTAATGTTGATTAATTTTAAGTGGTATTGATATCAATACCACTTAAAATTAATCAACATTAGTAATATTATCATGTATTTATTTTTAACACTTAATGAAATGATTTAAAATCCTTTAATTTACAGTACTTGAAAAGAATTGTGAACAAATCTTGAACCCATGCATATCACGAGTTTTTTGTAACTAGTTTATTTTATCAATAATATACAAGTTGTCACCAGTTCTTTCCTTCATCCTTTCTGGCAACACTTAATTTCCTAGGCTCCACTCATTTGTTTTTTTACCGAATTCGCTTTCAGACTCAACTAATTTGAATTTGCATCAATAAGTTTCACTTTAAGTATCAAACTTTCTCTATTAAAGACGTTAATTTTCATTTACATAACTCAAATATGTGAATTTTTAGCGAAAGAATTTAGTATCTAAGATATATATATATATACATATATATTAAAAAAATAATAAATCAAA
>NW_026027814.1:0-1047 GCF_019186545.1 Solanum stenotomum | reverse complement strand
ACAACACCTCTTTTCCTTTTAAGTTGATCAGGAAATCTTCCGGTGCATCTCCTCCACATGGTTGAGTATCTTCTTGAGGATCCTCACTTGTTTCACTTCTCATAGAAGTGTCGTCTGACTTTGCATAGTGAGTGATATTGAGAAGAATATTTCTCCTAACCTCTTCTAGGTATTCCTTTATCATATCTTCTGTGTTTCCATCTTGAATGGAAATTCTTCTAGCAATATGATTAACAGAGTTGTCAGCTATAAGCACTTTGTGAGAATCAGTACCATAATATTGGATTCTTTGAGTGATAAGTTCTATCAGTTCTTGACCATATAACACCTTCGTCTTGGGATTTTTTTTCATCAATTTGTCCCAAAAATTATTATAATAGATGCGGTATAAATACAGAATCTGTTCTTCGGTATAACCGACTTTTGGGGTCCATTTATGGATCCAAGGGATAGAGAATTCTATGAAAAAAATAGAGTTGTTCAATTTGTTCCATATAACAAATATGATCAGTGTGATATAATTTATTCAAATCCAGTGAAACCTTAACACATTCTTTATATAATTTTAAGAAAGGATCCGATAGAATCTTTATAGTCGGGCCGTGGTATGACCACCAGTTCAAGAACCAATTAGGGATTGATTCATCAAATATCTTTGAACAAACCTTCACAAACCAAGTGTGTTTATGTCTCTCATTATTATAGTAAAGGACTTTACTGAAAGCGTTAATATAATCCCAATAAGTAAAATTAGTGGGCACCTTGTTTAGAGTGATCTGTCTTTTTTTCATTGAGGAAATACCCCAATCTTCTATCGAAATAATCTGCTTTATGATCATTTTAGAGAAGTTATAAACATTCTCGCTAGTATTGAATCCTGAAAAGTACTAAAAATCAACACTACTGGTGCTTATCAAAATGGTCTCATAATATGAGCGGGTTTTATATGATTCACCCGGGAAATATAATCCATTCATCAGGTAACGCTGGAATATCTTCCAGGGTTCGTCTTTCCTCTAAATTTTAGAATTTTCCAAAAGAAATAGT
>NW_026027813.1:0-232 GCF_019186545.1 Solanum stenotomum | reverse complement strand
GCGCTCGGATGAGAATTTCGTCAGCGCGTTTAGCTCCGGAATGTCGAGTTTGATCTAGATTGACCCTTCTTTTGTGTCCCAAGGTTTTCGATATCTTTTCGAGCCCTTTTGGGGTTTTTGACTTAAAATGACTTTTGGAAGTGGGACCCACTTTTTATCGAGATGACCTCTGATGGAAATTTTGACTGCGCCGTTGAGTCCGGTATATCAAATTTGGTATGGTTGCATATCT
>NW_026027812.1:0-7353 GCF_019186545.1 Solanum stenotomum | reverse complement strand
TGGTTTATTAGGCATAAGAATCCTTAGGATTTAAGGTTTAGGACTTAAGTTTTTGTAAAATATTTTTATGTTTAGGGTTCTAAACGATTTTTTGAAGATTTTATGATTTTTTTTACAGTTTGGGGGTTCTTAGGGGTTAAGATTTCTTTGGTTTTTGAGTTTAGGCTTTCGTTTAAATGATTTATAAGGTAAATTATGGTGTAGGGCTTTGTGTTTCTTAGATTTTTTAGGTTTACGGTTTTTTAGGGGTTCTAAAAGAGGTTTTTTTTTTTATTAATGTTTTTAGGGTTTAGGGTTTTGGGTAGTATCTTGGTTATTAGGATTTATAAGGGTTTAAGGTTTAGAGTTTCCTAGGGTTTACAACGAGTTAGGTTTATAAGGGCTTATGATTTTCTTAAGGGTTTTTTTAGGTTTAAGGTTTTATAAGGTTTTAAGGATTTTTTTTTATAGTTTCTTTATATTTAGGGTTGGCCAAAGGTTTAGGGTTAAGGGTTTAGTCCCTAAGGTACTATGGTTTAAGGTTTAGGGTTTAGGATTTCGGTTTTTAGGTTAAGGTTTTTTTTAGGTTTTATGATTTTTTTAGGATTATTATTTTTATGATTAGGGTTTTTAAACGTTTTTAGGGTTTTTTACGGAGTTCAAAAAGAGGTGTTTTTTTTTTTTTTAGAGTTTTTAGGGTTTAGGGTTTAGTATCTTGGGTATTAGGATTTATAAGGGTTTAAGGTTTAGAGTTTCCTAGGCTTTACAATTTACTGTTTCGTCGGGTTTTTTAGCATATGTTCTCTTTCTTGGTTTAGGGCTTAGGGTTTTAGGTTTAGTATCTTGGGTATTAGGATTTATAAGGGTTTAAGGTTTAAAATTTCCTAGGGTTTACAGTTTAGTGTTTCTGCGAGTTTTTTAGCGTATGCTCTATTTCTTGGTTTAAGGCTTAGGGTTTTAGGTTTAAAGATTTTGATTGAGTTTTTTTCAGGTTTATAAGGGCTTATGATTTTCTTAAGGATTTTTTAGTTTTAGGGTTTTATAAAGTTTTAAGGGTTTTTTTTTGGTTTCTTTATGTTAAGGGTTTAGTCCCTAAGGTACTATGGTTTAAGGTTTAGGGTTTAGGATTTCGGTTTTTAGGTTAGGGTTTTTTTTAGGTTTTATGATTTTTTTAGGATTATTATTTTTATGATTAGGGTTTTTAAACGTTTTTAGGGTTTTCTAGGGGTTCTAAAAGAGGTTTTTTTTTTCTTTTTAGAGTTTTTAGGGTTTAGGGTTTAGTATCTTGGGTATTAGGATTTATAAGGGTTTAATGTTTAGAGTTTGCCAGGCTTTACAATTTAGTGTCTCTGCGGATTTTTTAGCATATGTTCTATTTCTTGGTTTAGGGCTTAGGGTTTTAGGTTTAGAAATTTTGATTGAGTTTTTTTCAGGTTTATAAGGGCTTATGATTTTCTTAAGGGTTTTTTTAGGTTTAGAGTTTTATAAGGTTTTAAGGGTTTTTTTTTATGGTTTCTTTATGTTTAGGGTTAAGGCCAAAGGTTTAGGGTTAAGGCTTTAGGCCGT
The DNA here is from genome assembly GCF_019186545.1 of Solanum stenotomum. Lineage (NCBI taxonomy): Eukaryota > Viridiplantae > Streptophyta > Magnoliopsida > Solanales > Solanaceae > Solanum > Solanum stenotomum. The sequence continues at coordinate 5,808 of NW_026027812.1, read as the reverse complement.
TAGGTACTACGGTTTAAGATTTAGGGTTTAGGATTTCGGGTTTTAGGTTATGGTTTTTTTTAGGTTTTGTGATTTTTTTTAGGATTATTATTTTTATGATTAGCGTTTTTAAATGTTTTTAGGGTTTTTTATGATTTTGGATTTCTTAAGATTGAGGGTTACTTAGGTTTTAGGGCATAAGATTTTAAGTTTAGGATTTTTTTAGGGCTTAAGGTTTTAAAGGAAATTATTGTGTTTTTTGGGGTATTATAGTTTTAGGGCTTAGAGTTTCTTAGTGTTTCATATGGCAAAGGGTTTAGGGATTAGCCCTATGGTTCAGAATTAAGGATTTAATGTTTCTTCGGTTATAAGATTTAGCGTTTAGGACTTCATAGTGTTTGATTTTTTTAAGGGTTTAGGGTTTCTTTGGATTTAGCCCTAAGGTTTTGAGTTTTTATCAGGTTTATAAGGGCTTATGATTTTCTTAAGGGTTTTTTTAGGTTTAGAGTTTTATAAGGTTTTATGGGTTTTTTTTTTTTGGTTTCTTTATGTTTAGGGTTAAGGCCAAAGGTTTAGGGTTAAGGCTTTAGCCCCTTAGGTACTACGGTTTAAGATTTACGGTTTAGGATTTCGGGTTTTAGGTTATGGTTTTTTTTTGGGTTTTATGATTTTTTTTAGGATTATTATTTTTATGATCAGGGTTTTTAAATGTTTTTAGGGGATTCTCAGGGTTTTTTAAGATTTTGGATTCCTTAAGATTGAGGTTTACTTAGGTTTTAGGGCATAAGATTTTAAGTTTAGGATTTTTTTAATGGTTAAGGTTTTAAAGGGAATTATTGTGTTTCTTGGGATATTATAGTTTTAGGGTTTAGAGTTTATCAGTGTCTCATAAGGTTTGGGGTTTAGGGATTAGCCCTATGGTTTAGAGTTAAGGATTTAAAGTTTCTTAGGTTATAAGATTTAGCGTTTGGGACTTCTTAGTGTTTGATTTTTTTAAGGGTTTGGGGTTTCTTTGGATTTAGCCCAAAGGTTTAGAGTGAAGGATTTTGGATTTCTTTGGGTACAGAATGTCTTAGGATTTAGGGTTTTAGGTCTAGGTTTATTGTTAAGGGTTTGTAAGGTTAAAGGTTTAGGGCTTAAACTTTTGTAGAATTTTTTAGGTTTAGAGACTTTTTTTGTTTAGGGTTTTAAAAGGTTTTTTCATGATTTTTTATGATTTTTTACGATTTAGGCGTTCTTAGAACTTAGGGTTTAGGACTTCAGATTTTAGATTTAGGGATTTTTTAGGTTTAGTGTTTTTAAAGGTGTTTCAAGGATTTAGGGTTTCTTGGTGTTTCATAAGGCTTGGGGTTTAAGAGTTTTCCCTAAGTTTTAGGGTTTATTGTTTCTTAGAGTTTAGAGTTTATGATTTGGGGTTTTTAAGGGGTTTCAGATTTCTTAGGTTTAGGCTTTTCAAGGGGTTTTTAAGTTGTTGATCTAATATACTTATGATATGCCAACTCAAGGTTAGCTTGGGGTCACTCGTGATCCTAGATCCCGTGTTACGTCGAGGGGGTCACCTTAGGGTGTAACAAAAACTATGTCTGAATAAACCTCTAACTAGAGATGTTGGGACAAGTCCCCAACTAACTCTAGCAAAACTGAAACTAAGATGATAGACTCTATATAAAATATGTCAATCATCCTCGAAGAACGAGGACTCACAACTGATATTGCTGAACACAGATCGAGAACCGATTGCCACGTGATCTGAATGTTGAGAACCCTGAACCTACACCACGAGAAGATGTAGAGTAGAGTATGTGTCAGTACTTGAAAGGTACTAAACATTCATGATAGGATAAAGCTGAACATAGATATATAACTGAATCAAGCCTATTGAAAAATGATATAATTTGAACATGATAAATAAGGGTTAGGCATTTGGTTAAGGGTTTAGAGCTTAAGTTTTTCTTGGATTTTTTTAGGCTAAGAGGTTTTTTCGATTTAGGATTTTTAAAGATTATTTAGGATCATTATTGTTTTTATGGTTTAGGGGTTCTTAGGGCTTCGTGTTTTAGATTAAGGAATATTTTTAGGGCTTTTAAGGTTTGTTTTAGGGATTTTTAGTTTAGGATTTTAAAAGGTTTTCAAGGTTTTTAGGGGTTCCAAAAGGTGTTTCTTTTTTTTTTAGAGTATTTAAGGTTTTATAGGATTTAGGGTATTATGGATTATTAAGTATAAGAATTCTTAGGGTTTACGGTTTAGGGCTTAAGTTTTTGTAGAATTTTTTTGGTTTTGGGTTCTAAACGGTTTTTGCAAGATTTTAAAATTTTTTTAAAGAGTTTAGGGGTTCTTATGGGTTAAGATATCTTTGGTTTTATGGTTTAGCATTTCTTTTAAATCATTTTTAGGGTAAATTTTGGTGTAGGGCTTTGTGTTTCTTAGATTTTTTAGGTTTACGGTTTTTAAGGGGGTTCTAAAAGAGGTTTTTTTTTAGACTGTGTAGGGTTAAGGGTTTAGTATCTTGGGAATTAGGATTTATAAGGGTTTAAGGTTTAGAGTTCCCTAGGATTTACAGTTTAGTTTTTCTGCGAGTTTTTTAGCGTATGTTCTATTTCCTAGTTTAGGGCTTACGATTTTAGGTTTAAAGATTTTGATTGAATTTTTTTCAGGTTCATAAGTGCTTATGATTTTCTTAAGGGTTTTTTTAGGTTTAGGGTTTTGTAAATTTTTAAGGGTTTTTTTATGGTTTCTTTATGTTTAGGGATAAGGCCAAAGGTTTAGGGTTAAGGGTTTAGGCCCTATGGTACTATGGTTTAAGGTTTAGGGTTTAGGATTTCGGATTTTGGGTTAATGTTTTTTTTAGTTTTTATGATTTTTTTTATGATTATTATTTTTATCATTAGGGTTTTAAAACGTTTTTAGGGTTTCTTAGGGTTTATTAAGATTTTGGATTTCTTAAGATTGAGGGTTACTTAGGATTTAGGGCATAAGATTTTAAGTTTAGGATTTTTTTAGGTCTTAAGGTTTTAAAGGAATTTATGGTGTTTTTTGGGGTATTATAGTTCTAGGGTTTAGAGTTTCTTAGTGTTTCATAAGGTTTGGGGTTTAGGGTTGCCCTATGGTTTAGAGTTAAGGATTTAGAGTTTCTTAGTTATAAGATTTAGTGTTGAGGACTTCTTAGGGTTTGGTTTTTAGAATGGTTTAGGGTTTTTGCTATGATTTTCTAGGGTTTATTAGGTTTAGAGGAATTTTTAGGTTCAGGGTTTTAAAGGGTTTTTAGGATTTTAATGGTTGTTTACGATTAAAGGGTTCTTAGTGATTAGGGTTTTTATAGTATAGGGTTTTAGGGGTTCCCAAAGGTGTTTGTTTTTTTTTTAGAGTATTTAAGGTTTCAGAGGGTTTAGGGTATTATGGTTTATTAGGTATAAGAATTCTTAGGGTTTAAGGTTTAGGGCTTTAGTTTTTGTAGAATTTTTTTTGGTTTAGGGTTCTAAACGGTTTGTTGAAGATTTTAAGATTTTTTTTACAGTTTAGGGGTTCTTAGGGATTAAGATTTCTTTGGTTTTAGGGTTTAGCATTTCTTTTAAATGATTTTTAGGGTAAATTATGGTGTAGGGCTTTGTGTTTATTAGTTTTTTAGGTTTACAATTTTTTAGGGGTTCTAAAAGTGGTTTTTTTTTTCTTAAAGTTTTTAGGGTTTAGTATCTTGGGTATTAGGATTTATAAGGGTTTAAGGTTTAGAATTTCCTTGGGTTTACAGTTTAGTGTTTCTGCGAGTTTTTTAGCGTATGTTCTATTTCTTGGATTAGGGCTTAGGGTTTTAGGTTTCAAGATTTTGATTGAGTTTTTTTCGGGTTTATAAGGGCTTATGATTTTCTTAAGGATTTTTTAGTTTTAGGGTTTTATAAGGTTTTAAGGGTTTTTTTTATGGTTTCTTTATGTTTAGGGTTGGCCAAAGGTTTAGGATTAAGGGTTTAGGCCCTAAGGTACTATGGTTTAAGGTTTAGGGTTTAGGATTTCGGTTTTTAGGTTAGGGTTTATTTTAGGTTTTATGATTTTTTTAGGATTATTATTTTTATGATTAGGGTTTTTTAACGTTTTTAGGGTTTTTTAGGGGTTCTAAAAGATGTTTTTTTTTCTTTTTAGAGTTTTTAGGGTTTAGGGTTTAGTATCTTGGGTATTAGGATTTATAAGGGTTTAATGTTTAGAGTTTGCCAGGCTTTACAATTTAGTGTTTCTGCGGATTTTTTAGCATATGTCCTATTTCTTGGTTTAGGGCTTAGGGTTTTAGGTTTAAAGATTTTGATTGAGTTTTTTTCAGGTTTATAAGGGCTTATGATTTTCTTAAGGGTCTTTTTTGGTTTAGAGTTTTATAAGGTTTTAAGGGTTTTTTTTTTTATGGTTTCTTTATGTTTAGAGTTAAAGCTTTAGGCCGTTAGGTTAGTACGGTTTAAGATTTAGGGTTTAGGATTTTGGGTTTTAGGTTATGGTTTTTTTTAGGTTTTGTGATTTTTTTTAGGATTATTATTTTTATGATTAGGGTTTTTAAATGTTTTTAGGGTTTTTTATGATTTTGGATTTCTTAAGATTGAGGGTTACTTAGGTTTTAGGGCATAAGATTTTAAGTTAAGGATTTTTTTAGGGCTTAAGGTTTTAAAGGAAATTATTGTGTTTTTTGGGGTATTATAGTTTTAGGGCTTAGAGTTTCTTAGTGTTTCATATGGATGTCAATGGACTTGTTAACTTACGATTATTATATATTTGATAGATTGGAAAGTTTCGGAGGCATTGAGGAAAGGAAAAGTATTGGAGAAGTAGCTTGCTTGACTTCGGTTCTTCGGTGGAGGTAGGTTATGGTTTATTCTATGTGATAGATAGACTCTTAATAGCGATTGATATTCATTGAGTGATATTGTGAAGTTCTCTATGTACTTGATCGTGTGGTTGTGTGGCTTGTGATTGGTCAGAAATCCTGAGATCGTGAAATTTATAATCTTGAACCTTCTCTATGGAAGTGATGCCTTGAATAAAGAAGGCTTGAGGAAATATTGGTAATGCAGTGAAAAGTGGTGATAATAAATGATAAATTAACGGTATTATTAGATTGGGGTGTCACGTTCTGATACGGTATTATTGGATCGGGGTGTCACATTCCGACACACTATTATTGGATCAGAGTGTCACGTTCCGACACATTATTATTAGATCAGGTGTCATGTTCCGGCACGATAACATTAAAGNGGGTGTCACGTTTCGGCACGGTAACATTAAAGAAATATATATATATAAACAACGTAATGTACTCAATCTCAAAGAACTCAATTCCCAAAATATCTTGGTTTGGAGGCATGAGTCCTCAAGTATGATCTCAATATTGTTGATTGATTATGTACTTACTTAAGTGTTGTTGTCACTGGTTCATGTTGTTTGTTGCTTGCCACCTGCTAAGTGCATAGTTGATTTTATACTATTACTCATTGCATATTAGTCTCTATTTTGAGTTGACCGATGATATCTATTCAGTACATGTTTCCTTGTACTGAGCCCTACTTGTGTTTTTCTTTGTTTTTCTTTTGTGGAGTGCAGCGAGTGTACTATCGACTTCAAATTGCCCTCAGCTCTAGCCAGTCTCCACACTACAAGAAACAGGATTTATTGTGGCAATATTTAGCGGCGAGCCTATTTGTTGCTACAAAAGTTATATATTCAGTGGCGACATATGAAGGCGTCGCAGTAGATAAACATTTAGTGGCGAGTTATGTTAACTTGCCGCTAATAGTTGTTGCTAATTCTCAATTATTTGTTCCCGCAAATACCAAAAATTTGGCTCCAAATTCTTTAGTG
>NW_026027811.1:0-272 GCF_019186545.1 Solanum stenotomum | reverse complement strand
GATTTTGTCTTACTTTTTTTCACTTGATCACTAGTTCCAATACCATCAGTTGGATTTGGTCTTTTTAATGATGGTATAGGAAACATAGTAGAATCCATGTCTTGTGGATCATCACTTTCATCACCCCCTTCATTATTAAAATTAATGAAGTTCTCCATATCATCATTATCAATACCATTTGGTCTTTCATCGTCAGAATCTACCTCAGTTTCAAAAAATTGGGATTGATTTGAGGCACGTGCTCTTTCCCCCGTAGCAACAATATCAGAAAA
>NW_026027810.1:0-1373 GCF_019186545.1 Solanum stenotomum | reverse complement strand
TTTTCCTAACTTATCATCTTCTGATCATTAACAAATAATAAAAATAAAAATTTATGAAAAGTAGAAAGCTCAAAAAATTAAAGTTGGATTACCATTTTACTCCTATACTAAATAAAAAAGTTATAAAATATTTAATAATTAAATATTAAATAATAATCATAAATTAATTTGTCATTTTTTCTTGACATAAAAAAAGAGAAATAAAACTTCTATTAAATTAGTAACTATAGTGAGTATATATATAAGTGGAACAAAAATATTTTAAAAATTGAATTATCAAAATATCCATAAAATATTCAATGACATCAATATCCTTCTATCAAATATTATTCCTACGATAATATTGTACGAGAATATAAATATGCACTTATTTCAATGCATTAGGCTATTGAATATATATATATATATATATATATATATACACACACGAAAATACTAATTAATATTTTGTCATTTATTTAACTCCTATTTATTTATTTATTTTCTAAAAAGTAAGTGTATCTTCTAATAAATATAAACAAATAATAATCTAACAAATGAATGACCTAAATAAATTAAAAGACATGGAGTTATGTGTATTCAATTTCTGTAAATGCATTATCTTCCAATTCCTAATGCCAAAAGTAAACATCTCTTTGTAGTAATAAACATATGGAGAATTGGAAAAGTTACTTGGTATATTCAATGTGGAGTAAATTATTTTGATCAATTCAATACAATATATTCATTTACTAAATGCTATATATTGTGTATATATAGTGAAAAATCACAAGACAACCATTCTAATTCATCAAATTTTTAGATTATCAATCCTACTTTGTGTAGGTGACATTTTTTCATATTCATTTTGTGTTTGTGTCTCTTTTTTCTACTTCTGCTTATGCTCTATTTTTCAATTTACATTATAAGTTATTGTCTTTAATTCGACTTATTCATATGTGTTTTCTGATTAGTTGAAAGTTCATCTTACTTGGGTACACAAACGTTTGTATCAAGTTATTTCACCTCTTGCAACATAGAAATTTGTCATGAAAATATCAAATCAGGTAAGATTACTTTCTTTTTAATTATAACTTCTTGGGGTATCATGAAACTATATATTCTTGTTTGTGTAAATTTTGGTTAGGAATCAATTTACATATTTTAACTAATATTTTTTTGTTAAATTCACATATGATAAAACTAATAATTTTGAATTAGGCAAAAGGTACACATACCTATAATAATTATGATTTATATACATTGATTAGATATTTGAGCAATTATTATTTTTATCACTAATAATAACTTTTTTTTTTGTAGGTGTACACCAAAAAATTGACAATGATCCACTAGCTATCATAAAAAAGGTATGTGTTGATCGAATTTATGTG
>NW_026027809.1:0-234 GCF_019186545.1 Solanum stenotomum | reverse complement strand
ATCTGGTAATGAATTAATAACAGCTACATGCCACACATGCTAAGTTGCAAGCACTAACAAGACTACAAAATTCAATCTAGATTTTATATTCATATTCAGACTCTTGAGCTCTGGATTTAAAATAATACATAAACTAGGTCATAGATCTGGATGAACTAATATCACAGGAACAGTTACAACTTATAAGAATATGAAATTCTGTCTAGATTTTAAATTCATGTAGTAACTTGAGTT
>NW_026027808.1:0-781 GCF_019186545.1 Solanum stenotomum | reverse complement strand
CTTCTTAGGCATGCCTAGTGGTCCTGACAACCTCTCAAAACAAATCGAAAACAAATTACAATCAGTTGCCAATGATCCACAATATCCAACAAGCAATCCTTGTGCTTGATTATATGTTGCGTTATTGTCATCAAAGTTCACAATAATGCGCTCTCCGACAGTTAGGTTATTAACCTCATTGGCATTGACCCAAATTTGCTTGATAGCATTTTCTGAGTCTTTAACAAGAAAACTAGTTACTCAAGCAAAAAGGAAAAAAAACTAAGATATGCATAAGTTGAAGTAAAAATTTATATAAAGCATACTTATTGTGTCTACGTTCCAATATTTTGAATATATAAGGTGGTTCATAAATGGTACACTTGAATTAGAAGGCAGAATGGGAACTTGTTCTTGTTGCAGTGGAAGTGGAGCTTGTTCTTGTTGCTGTGGAATTGAAGCTTGTTCTTCTTGCAGGAGAATTGGAGCTTGTTTTTGATGTGAGACTTCATGAGCTTGCAAGGGAATAGTTGAAGCATCTGNTGGGAGGGCTTGTGCCGCTGGACTAGTCGATGATGAAGCATGTCCATTAGCAAGCTTCAGCGGATTCTTGAAACGATTCACCTTTGGCATGGCTGCATATTCATAAGAAAAAAAAGAGGTGAATCAAATATGAAGGAATATGAGATGATACAGTAATAAACATGTAGTTGGCAGAGTTTTAAAAGAAAACAAAAACTTAGAAAAATTTGAGTACAAAAAAAAATCTAACCTTATGCTGATCGATAATCTGAATTCCATC
>NW_026027807.1:0-555 GCF_019186545.1 Solanum stenotomum | reverse complement strand
GCCAGCCCAGCCGCCACCCGAACTAGTTTTCACTCCAGATCTCTAGACTGCTATTGCTCAGTTCTTAGGTGTGCTTGGGGGGATGCAGCAACCATCCGCCGCAGCTACACCAGCACTAGTAGCGCAAGATCATCCTACATTGAGGGCACCTCAGGTCCAGGTACTACCCGAGGGAGTACAACCCTTGGCAGCGGACAGACCTACGCCGCTTGAGGACCAGAAGATCCTTGGTGTGTTTCCCAGGTTGACACCACCGAGGTTTTCTGGGGCAATGGGTGAGTATGCCCACGAGTTTCTTACTACTTGCCGTGAGAGGCTTCGCACTTTGGGCCTTGTGGAGTCTAGAGGGGCGACTTCATTGCTTACTAGCTAAATGGGCCAGCAAGGCAGTGGTGCCGCACATTCATTCAGACCAGGCAAGTTGGATCTCCACCGGTATCATGGGTGAGTTTTTTGAGGCCTTCTTGGCCAAGTTTATTCCTTGTAGCGTCAGAGACTGCATCAGGGATCAGTTTTGCAGGTTGGAACAGGGCTCCATGTCGGTGGCGGAGTACG
>NW_026027806.1:0-254 GCF_019186545.1 Solanum stenotomum | reverse complement strand
CACTGTGACACTGCACTTTGCAGAGATTGTTATAAGAGATAACCGATCTTTCCAGAGTCTCGGAAAACGGATGTTTGATGTCTATATTCAGGTCAATTAAATATTAATCTGAGTATTGAATCCAGGTTTAGGTGCTGTTTGCTAACAATTTAACTGGATGCAGGGTGAAAGGAAGCTCAAAGATTTTGACATTAGAACTGCTGCTGGAGGAGTTGATGAAGCTTTCACAAGAAAGTTCAATGCATCTGTAGAAG
>NW_026027805.1:0-659 GCF_019186545.1 Solanum stenotomum | reverse complement strand
GTAGTAGTATGAGATGCTATCTACACATAGCACGAGTAAGCTTTGAAGATGCTAAAGTGAGTTCCCTAAGCCTTAATGGCTAATGTATGAAAGTCCTCTAAATACATGAATGTCTCCAAAATGGTTTCTTAAAGAATGTTGGTCTTTTGATGTTATGTTGTAAAGGAAATGTCCTTATCTAAGGTAATCTTGGGGAACACTTAAGTGTGCTTGAAGAGGTTGTATGGGCGGTCACTTCTTGTCTCACTCAAGTGTGTCTTAAGATTATATTAGGTAGAGGTCCTATGGTAATGAAATGACACGTTTTCTTTTAAAGTTAAGCATGGGTTGTATATGAATATATGTTTAGTATGTATATGGTTGGCTATGGTTTTATATGTGAACATTGACTTGTATTATGTCTCTTATACTTGTGAAGTGAAGGTTTTATCAAAATAATATGAAAGCATTTATTCCTTGTAAATGTCCGTTTTTGCATGTTTTTGCATGGTCTCCATACTTAGTACTTAATTGTGCTAACCCCTTTCTTTCCCTTTTTTGACTAAAGTGTAGGGATTTGGAGATGATGACATGTCATGGCTATTTGATAGGTTTCTAAGTGTTGAAGATGAAGACTTGGAGAGTCCTCATTTATTCGAGGACAATACCCTATATGTTCT
>NW_026027804.1:0-201 GCF_019186545.1 Solanum stenotomum | reverse complement strand
TCAAGAGATGAGTGGTTTAAGTTTTGTCCATGCAGATTTGTGCTGTTCTCTACCCTGGGGATGCTACAGAGAATGGAAAACTCTTACGGCTAAAGCAACAATTTTTTCTGTGCAGTGCATCGCTTCAGGTTTACAGTTTCCTTTTCTCCCTTCTGCTCCTGTTCCATTTAATACCATATCTTAAGGCATTGTCTTATCTAG
>NW_026027803.1:0-463 GCF_019186545.1 Solanum stenotomum | reverse complement strand
ATTCCGGTATACCATTCTCCTTAAATGTGTAATAAATATCTCATAATGTCAAATAACACTGTAATACTCCCTCTGTCCCTAATTACTTGTCCACTTTTAAATTGACACATTTATTAAGAAATCAATTAATGACATAGTGAGTTTATCATTTTACCCCTATTAATTATGAAGTAGATGAAAAGTTCTGCAATTTTCAAAATACTCATTTAATTGTGGGTATAATAGGTAAAAAAAATGTTCTTTCTTGATTTGTCAAAATGGACAAGTAATTAGAGACAACTATAAAAGGAAAAATGAACAAGTAATTAGGGACAGAGGGAGTACTAAACAAATGCATCAGCAAATGAAATTTATATTAAAAATATATTGAATGATGACGTAATGATACCTTAATAGAATTTCCTATCCATTTAAAAAAAAATAAAAAATTCACTCTTTCAATTTCATTATATCTTCTTATTTA
>NW_026027802.1:17580-25865 GCF_019186545.1 Solanum stenotomum | reverse complement strand
AGTGAGAAAAATTGAAGAAAGTTTCTTTGTGAATCCATAAATATCCATTAATTAATTTTAAACTATTCTTCAAATTGCCTTCATACTTGAGTGTTCACCTATGACTGCGTTTCCCCTCTATTGGGTTGATAGAACAAACAAAATTGCATTCTAGAGCTGATGGAACAAATTTTGCATTTCGGAGCTAAAGGAACAGACAAAATTGCATTTTGAGACCTGAGTTCAACAACTTTAAATCTTTCAAAACTCACAACTTTTCAATCAACTTTCAAAATCAACATCATAAACTGATTAGAAATGATTCAGAGCAATTATTGGGAGGGTGTAAAATTATAATTTTCTAAAAAAATCGAAAATGACCTTTAGGGTCATTACAACAATATTTTTTATCTTGCGAATCCTTTGAGGAAAATACGACGTCTGTCACTCTCTGAATGTATGACTTCATGGAACATCTCTTTAATAAATGATCATGTTTTTATTTCCTTTACAACTTATGAACTATTCATGCGTAAATTTCCGATCAAACTTTAATTGTTTGCCTCTCAAAAAGCGAAATTTGTCACATAAATTGAGACGGAGTGAGTATTACAAAAAACCAATTGATTTCCATGTTAGTCCCATTTCTTTTTGTTTTTTTTTTTGTTTTGTTTTTTTGTAAAATAATATTTCAAAATTTAATTTTTTTAATAGAAAATTGATATCTTTGTCTAGGAAAGAGACTTAAAAGAAAATAAAGTGAGAAAAATTGAAGAAAGTTCTTTATAAACCAAGTGGGTGCACTTTTGTTAGGTTTTGTCCCATATATATCCAAATTAATTTTAAACAATGCTTCAAATTGCCTCCATAGTTGAGTGTTCACCTATGACTGCGTTTCCATTCTATTGGGTTGATCAAATATTTTTATTCTAAAATATTTTAACTAATCGATCTGAGCTTCTGAACTTTAAATATTGATCAAGTCAATTCTTGACCAAATTTCACTTAAACTTTCAATCCAAGGGCTTAAATCCATGTGACAAATATAAGACATGAAACGACGACACTTTTAGACCAAATTATGGATTCCGGAGATGATGAAACAAACAAAATTGCATTTTGAGACCCGAAACTCTGGTTTTTTTTTTTACAAAAAAAACCATTTTCAACAACTTTAAACCTTCTAAAACTCACAACTTTTCAATCAAATTTCAAAACCAACCTCGTAAATTGATTAGAAATGATTCAGGGCAATTATTGGGAGGGGTAAAATGATAATTTTCTAAAAAAAAGTTCAAAAATGACCTTTAGGGTCATTACAACAATATTTTTATTTTGCGAACCCTTTAAGGAAAATACAACGTCTGTCACTCTTTGATTGTATGACTTTTTGGAACATCTCTTTAGTAAATGATCATGTTTTTATTTCCTTTACGACTTATGAACTATTCAAATCATAATTTAAATATCTCTTTTGAGAAAATTCACAATTCTTTTGAGAAACGTTGGATCACGATTTAAAATTGTGTAAATTATTATGAATACTAAACGACAATCTAATATTTTATTTTTAAAACTGAGCAATTTAGGAGAAAACATTAAACTTGAATCTAACATTATCCGAAAAAAACTTTTCCTGAAATATATTTACACATACTTACAAAACCTAAATGATTAGTCAATATATCCTTTAAGAATTGTTTCTACACATATTCTCCTTCATTTCAACGTGCCTAATTAATATATGTTTATTTATTTGATAAAGCCTTTTTAATCTTCTTTAAAAAAAAATCAAAAAAGAAAAGAAGATTAACTTTATCATAATACCATCTTCTCCAATTTATTGATGATGTTCTCGATTAGATATTAAATAAACATGGAGTGGGCAAATTTACTATTGATAATGAAGCTCTTGATAATTAGCAAGGGGAAAGGGTAAAAAAGGAAAAAAAGTTGCCAAATTTGTTCATGTACTAATTAAATTAAGAGAAGTATTGAAAACACTCTTAAACTTGGCGTGAATTATTTGTTTCATTTCCGAACTAATGAAAGTCTTAAGAAGACTCCTTTACTTGACTTAGTGAACTTAAATACATCTCTGATCTTGCAACATTAGTTAAATACACCAGTAAATTCTTGCCAAGTTTAGGGGCGTCTTCAACACTTGTATCGATTTTTATTAAGAGTCATATGCTCCTACAAGAGTATGAGACAACTTGCTATGTCATCTGACATATCGGGGCTGAATCGGGGGTGTATGTAGGCTTAGTTAGTCAAGTAGATGAGTGTTTCTAAGGCTATCAATAGTTCAGGACGAAAGTAATTATTTGCGCCAAATTCAGAGGTATTTTTAATACTTCTTTCTTTAAAATTATGCTAATTTTGTCTTTCGTTAGACTTAGGGTTTAATTTTATTTCGGTATTAAGAAAATGTTTTATTTTTATCTTTGACTTCTAATGGAGCTCCAAGTTGGAAGTATAATAATAATACATTACCATATAAAAAGATCAAATATAACATGACTAAATTTCAACAATGGTGGCAATTTATATGAAACCGACAAATTTTTTTGTGATAATTTTAGTCATATATATTGCATTTGATATTCTTAAATATTGGGATAAGACATAAGTAACTCCCTAGACTATGACCGAAATTTCATAGACACACCTAAACTTAACTAAGGTTCTATTACCCACCTGAACTCATTTTTTTCGTATTTTTGTGCATCTTTTGTGCTGACATGGCACATTCAACCACCCAAGTTGGTTGTGTTTGTACACACTCGTCCGCCACATGTATAAATATTATTTTTTTATTTTTCTAATTTAAAAATTATTTTTTTAAAACAATTTTTAAAAAAAATTTTAAAAAAATCTTAATTTTTTTTAAAAAAAATATTCTTATTGTCTACATCTTGTATTTAAATTAAGTTAGTACACATTTTTTTTACCTTGTAACGAAACTTTTTTTTACCTACATTTGTTGTTTTTTCTCTGTTATTTTCTATTGATTTTTATTTTCTTTGTCTTTCATTATGATTTGATTTCAAATTTAATTCCAAATGTCTTGTATTTAAAATAAGTTAATTTTGAACGGATATCAAAATAAGTGAAGAAAATCAAATAAAACATAAATAAATTAAAATATTAAAATTAAAGGATACTTTTAAATTATTTTTAAAAAAATATACATAATTTTTTTAAAATAATTAAAAGTGAAAAGATAATAAATTAATTTTTTTTAAAAAAATAAATCTTTTACAAAATAAGAAATAAAAATAATTAAATATATATAAGTTTTAATATCAATAAAAATGTGTACTAACTAATTATAAAGATATCAATCAAAAAATGACATGTGTCCAATTTGTGCACTCATCACTTGCCTTCAAGAAAGTGTGCACACTCTCTATGTCATGTCAGCGTTTGTGGTATATTTATTCCATTTTAAATTAGTTTAGGGGGTAATAGGACCCTAGTAAAGTTTAGATGTGTCTTTGGGATTTCGATCATAGTTTAAGTGGGTACTTCTATCTTATCCCTTAAATATTCTTGATATGTGAAATTCATTTATCCTTAATGACAAAAGCAACTACGAAGACAAAAGTATGAATGAATCCAAAATATAACATAAGGTAATATTGAGCAATTTCAAATTGTATATTAAAATTTTTAAACCTTTTATGTCAAATGCAATTCTCTGTTTATTTTTATCTTCAGTGAATTAAACTTTCGATAGTATATAACTCATTTTTTCTAGTAATAAAATTTAACAGTTAGTTTTGAACTCGAGGGTGTGCCAACGCGGATCGTAAAATAATGGTTGAGATTTCCTCGCCCTTAATAAGAGAATTCAGTTTAAGAGCCTATTTGACATTGTTGTTGGGAGGCCAAAAAGACTTATTTTGAAGAAAAAAACACGAAAAAGAGTCAAATGTCCCCCCAACCTATATCCGAATTGTCAACTACATACTTCAATTTTGCAATGGTCCTATTACCCTCCTGAGCTATTTTAAAATGGAACAAATAACCCCTTAAAACGTCATAGTCAGTCATGTATCTTGTGGTAAAACACATGCACTGATATTTCACAAATTAATATTTTATAAAACGACTTTATTTTCTCTTTCTTTTGCTTCCTTTCTTCTTCAATTATCTTTAAAAGTTCAGCCCTAATTTTTTTGTGAAAACTTCGATTTAGATTTTTTTTTGGGAAACATGGAAAATGGTTCCAAGTAGTGAAATGATATAAAGCCAATGGGAAATGGTTTCGGTTAGTAAAATGATATAAAGTCAATGGGAAATGGTTCCGACTAGTGAAATGATATAAAACCAATGAAAAAATGGTTTCGCCTAGTGATTTGATATAAAGCCGATGGGAAATTATTTTGGCTAGTGAAATGATATAAAACTGATGGAAAATGGTTCCGGCCAGTGAAATGATATAAAATCGATGAAAAATGATTCCAGCTAGTGATATTGTGCCGATGGGAAAATGTTCAAGCAAGAAACTGATTATTGTAAGTTGATGCATTTTGATACTTATGTTTGACTTACTTGTGAACTGTGATTGATGAACTTGTATAATCGATTTGGCATTGAGATTGACTTACTTGATACGTGTTGGATTATGACTATTGTATGGTGATTATTAGGCCTTGTGAGATGTATATTGTAGAACTGATAAGTTGGGTTGATTTCTGTGCAGGTTGTAGTTTGAGGAGGTTCGGTTGGGATGAAAGGATTATTCATTTCCTAGCTAGGTTGCTTCGTTTATTAGATTGATTGCTAGGTACCGTGTTGTTGGAACTCAATCCTTATTTCTACACTTCTGTAGGTTCTGAGCCCGGTATAGTGTGATTGATCTTCTTCTCCCTTTCCAAGGCTAGGTGAAGGACTTGAGAGGTAGTTGTTTCTCATCACGGTATGCCCTAGAGTTCTCAGACGGGGGTAGGGGTGTAGTCTGCATGTCAGCAACAGGTTCCTAATACTCATGATCTGGAAGCCACAAGTGGTTCTTGCACCGGTTGTTGGTGCACAGATTGCTCCTAAGGTTATTTTGACAGCAGTTGGTCAGCAGTGTTATGAGAGGTTTCAAAAGATGAAACCACTCCAGTTTCAGGGTGGTAAGAGCGAGGATATTGCTCATGAAATCCTGACTTTGTGCCACGAGATGCTTGAGGCAGTGGGTATGGTGAATTTTCGTGGAGTTTGTTTTGTTGCACTTCAACTTCGTCGAAGAGCCAGAAAGTAGTGGAGGACTTTTGTGAGGCTTAGACTAGTTGGATCTCCCCCGACAGAGTGGGATGTGTTCTCTAGTGCTTTCCAAGGTGCTTCATTTCTTGGAGTATGAAAGAGGAGAGTTGACTGAGGTTTGAGATCTTGAGTCAGGGTAGTTTGCTTGTGGCGGAGTATGAGGCTTATTTCTGTGAGCTTTCTAGGCATGCTATGAATATTGTTACAGACGAGGTAGTGAGAGTCTGCAGGTTGGTAAGAGGGTTGAATTTCTCGGTCAGATCGTATATATTCAGAGCAGCCAGAGAGAGGGCTTCCTTCTACTCCATTGTGAGAACTGCCAAAGAGGCGAAGTTCATGGTTTTAGAGGATTTTATGGATCTCAAGAGAGCCTGTTCGTCTTGTCAATTTTCTGGTGCCTCATCTATAGGCAAAGGTTTGCAGAGAGGTAGTAGCTCCTTTCAGCGTCGTGGGCCAGTTCATGCATCTATGCCAATAGTTGAGAATAGGCAGTCAGCTCGAGGATCTTATGGTTCTGGTCAACGGGGACATGGTAATTCGTCTGGTTCGCAGCAGTAGTTATTTTGCATAGAGGTAGTAGCTCTTTTCAGCGTCGTGGGCCAGTTCATGCATCTATGCTAATAGTTGAGAATAGGCAGTCAGCTCGAGGATCTTATGGCTCTGGCCAAGGGGGACATGGTAATTCGTCTGGTTCGCAACAGTAGTTATCTATGTTGAGGTCTTTTAGAGGATTTGAGGTCCAAAGTTGTGAAATAATGACAAATTAGCCTTTGGGTTGACTTTGGTCAAACTTCAGGGTTCAGAAGCTCGGATCGAAATTCCAAGAGTTCTTTTGGATTTAGGGGATGATTTTAGGCCTAGGTAAGACCTTGGTTGATTTTTGAGAGGTCTCGAGCTTGTTTTAGCCTTTTTAGGCGTTGATCAGGTCAAAGAGACCTCAAATTTATGTTTCGATAGTTCCATCTAGTCCGAAACATCGAGTATAATTGATTTGCATATATGGTTTGTGTGTATGAGGTTTTGAACCGATCCTGAGGGTCCTTTCAATGTTTTGAGTGTTAGCTATGTTTTCTGATGTTGCAGGTCTCGCAAATGAGAAGAGGTCTTCACAATCGTGATGGTCCCATTAGCAAAGACATGATCATAATCATGAAGGCTACACGTAGCTATACCTTCGCTTTTGCAAAAGAGGTGTCACGATCTCGAGATTGGCTTCTACAAAATCCGATTTGCAACGCAAAGGCTGATTTTTTACGGGGTTCATTTTTGTGAACCCATAGTCGTTTTTGCGACATCAGAGAGGGGTTTTGACCTGCCATATTTGTTGGTTTAATCCCCATTTTCTATTTTTGAGCTTGGTAAGACCTTAGAGGCGATTTGTGAAAGGATTTCTTGTGCTAAATCANTCATATGGGTAAGCTTTTATGACCCTAAAACTTCATTTTCCTTTTATTATTTATGAATTTTGATTGGTAAATGACAAGTTTTTTCAAGAACTTAAGTTTTAAACTAAAATGGAGATTGTGAACTAATTTTAAGTCGTTTTTTAAAATGGTTTCACCAATAAGTTTCAAAGGCCTTGAGTAAGATTTTCAAGTAAAGAATTTTGAATTCAAACTTTATTTTCAAAATTGGATTTTTTGTTGATTGACCCATTTTTCAAGTATATGAGTGGGTATTGTTGTTTCCAGAAATTTACTGGGAATACTTGATTGATATAGATTGTGTTGCATTGGACATTGGTCGGAGGGGAAGACCTAAGTGTTGGGTGACTAGTTGATTGAATTTAAGGCAAGTGATCTCTTAAACCTTGTAATTTTGTAGAATTCGTGTATTCCCTTCATTGTGTGTGTTGCAAGTAATGGGAATGAGGTGAAGGGTTAACTATCCACTTGATAAATCTTAATGAATAAAAAGGTTATGTGTTGATCGTAATGCTTGTGAATTGCCTTGTGATGGCCTCTATATGATTGATTGATGAGATGTTTTATAACATTAATGTGGAGTTGAATTGTTGTCTCTTCCTTATAGTGTGAACCTTCTTATGTGCATTGATTGGTCTACACCGTGATGAAACTTGTGATATAAAGCCAACGAAAATGGTTCCGGTTAGTGAAATGATACAAAGCCGATGGAAAATGGTTATGGCCAGCGAAATGATATAAGCCGATGGGAAATGGTTCTGGCTAGTGAAATGATATAAAGCAGATGAAAAATGGTTCTAGCTAGTGATTTGATATTAAGCTGACGAGAAATAGTTCCGGTTAGTGATTTGTTATAAAGCCAATGGAAAATGGTTTTGGCTAGTTGAATGATATAAAACCGATGGGAAATGGTTGTGACTAATGATATTGTGCCGATGATAAATTGTTCTGGCACGAAACTGATTATTGTGAGTTGATGCATTTTGATCCTTATGTTTGACTTGGTTGTTAAAAGTGACTGATGCACTTGTTATGTGTGATTGATATACTTGGCAGTGCAATTGACTTACTTGATACGTGTTTGACTGTGACTATTGTACAATGATTATTGAGCATTGTGAGTTGTATATTGTAGAATTGTTAGGTTGGACTGATTTATGTGCAGGTTGTAATTTGAAGAGATTCGATTGGGATTAGAGGAGTATTTGTTTTCTAGTTAGGTTGCTTCGTTTATTAGATTGCTTGTTGGATACTGTCACAATTTGAGCCTACACCTTGGACGTGGCAGACACTCGAGAACAATTATTGGTTCTCAAGCCAACCCTCATCATGTTTGACTACAAGCGGAAGACTAAGAGCCTGTTTGGATGGGCTTTTAAGCTGGTCAAACTGGCTTAAAAGCCAGTTTTTGACTTATTAGAGTGTTTGGCAATTATCAAAATGACTTATTTTAAGTCAAAAATGACTTATTTTAAGCCAAAAGCTAAAAGCTAGGGGGGGCAACTTTTTTTTTTTTTTAACTTAAAAGCACTTTTATGTTGACCAAGTATATTACCTTTTTGCCCTTAATTCTTTTATACAATTTCCAAATTGCCCATATTGAATTATTATTATTATTATTAT
>NW_026027802.1:0-16673 GCF_019186545.1 Solanum stenotomum | reverse complement strand
TATTACTTATGGATGTAAAACATAAATTAATTTTGTTTTAATTTTTTTTTTAAGTATAAAAACCTTATATTAATCAACTTTTTATCATGTTAACAGCTTAAAGGGTATTTCAGACATTTTGATAAAAAAAAGTGTTTACCAGCACTTATTTGCCAAACACATCAACAACTTTTTTTTCAACTGCAGCACTTTTATCCAAACACATAACTACTTATTTTAAAAATAAGTTCCAGCACTTTAAAAAGTTACTTTTTAAAAGTTACTTTTTTTAAGTCAATCCAAACGGGCTCTAACTCAAGCAAATACAAGCATCAAAAGAAGAAATATTTAATACAACTTACTAAATCTCAAAACTATCTGAAAATACGAAGTATAAAACATAAAGTTGTAAGTAAAACATCTATAACTGAATACTGAAAGACTCTCCAAAACTATCTATCTATGAAGCCTTTACTGTATTAAGATAGGCATCGAGACAAGATCCACGACACCTCAAAACTCTACTACTAACAAAATCTAAAAATTGGAGTCCTTCGAAAGCAAGGAGGTCTCACTAAAAGCTAACGGGCAGATGATGTGATCTCAACAAAACTCATGTTTATGATCCTAAGTACCAGAATCTGCATCATAAAAGATGTAGGTCGAATGACATCAGTACATTAAATGTACGAGTATGTTTTGGGCCGAATTAAACAAATAATTGAACTGAAAGGTTGAAAGAAGCTCAATTGAAGAATAACATAAGTCACGATGAAAACCATTTAATGCTTTTACTGTAAAAATACAATAAAAGTAAATATTGAACTGAAATATATAGATATACTTTACTTCACTAGGGAGTTTCTCTAACTGACAACCATCACTATGAGCCTTGTGATGATACAACGTCTTATCCATGTTGCTAGAGCCACCAATACCTTTCCAGAGTATAAGAAGCAACTGAACTGTTGTATCCACTGAAAATCCTTCTTGAGGAAGGTGAGGAGTCTTCCGTCTTGTGGTACGATCCTATCTACGCTGGCGGCATAGGTTATGGAGCTTGAGTTATCTGAATTCTTACACCAAATTGGTGCTCAATACTTCTCCCAAAAAATAACTGAATGCTCATGTAAAAGTACTCTCTAGGTTGAGATAATTTCTCAAAAGGCCTCTTTAAGAGCTAACTAAAGTTGTACTAAAATTGTCTGAAATACTGTGAAAACTCTTCATACTTTTGTGAAAATAGTACTCTTTTTTTAATATGGAAAATCATACTTTCTTTCAGGTTAACTGAACATCTCTTTATATAGTTGAAATGCTTTTAAAAACTTTTTATGCTCTTCTTAAAATAATACCTCGTTTCTCAATATGAAAATAGTACTTTTGGAACCATTTGTGTTCCCTTAAACTCTTCTCAAAAGATACTTTAAAATACTCTTGAACTAACTTTAAAATTTCAAAATAAATGCATGAAAATATATGCACAAAAGCTTTCAATAAAAATCTCATCAACTAGGGCTTATGCGAAATATAAGCATGAACAACAACTCAAAGTATCGTTGCATATATTGTAGTCTCATAGTATCAGAATTTAGAATTCAGAACAAAAATACAACAAATATAAAGAATTTCATAAAACTGAGGGCCAAATCCTAGATTGAACTTTTCACTAACTGATCAATTTAGATGTAGGCCGTGAAAATGAACTAGCCCAACACTATGAATAACTTGACATACATGGAAGAACAAAGTTCTTGAAAACATTTGAAGGAGAACTTGATCGGAAGACTTGAAATCCTAGCTTTTGTCTTTCTTGTAGTTTTCTTGGTGATGAAGGGTGAAGAAGAACCTTGGATTTAAAACCTTAGGATTCTTAAAGAGAATCTTGAACTTGGGGTCTTTTGATCTTGAGAAAATTGGAGAAATTCTTTTTTGAAGTTCTTGATCTTTGGAAGACTAAGAATTGGGGATTTTAAAAGTTCATATACGTATAATTATATTATTAGGTTGTACGATGGACTTAGGGAAGTTGATTGAGGGTACAAGGTAAATAATACCCTTCTAGGAACATAAGAAAATCATAAAAATCAACAACAATGATCTTTTAATGAATCTCGTCGGTCAAATCGGTGATCTGGAGGTCTCCATGCCAAAATGAATCGGTGTATCTCCCATTGGGACTTTAGATCGCCCAAATAGACAGAAGCTTAAGTTTTTCAGGACAATTCGGTGAGTAATTTAGTGATTCACCAACCCATTCAGCGGATCGCCGATTAAGCAGGTGAGTTCGCCCAATTCCCTAATCCAGGTATGTTCCAGTAAAATTATCATAACTTTATACTCCGAACTTGAAATAAGGCAAACTCGGTGGCGTTGGAAAGAAGCCTCATAGACATTTAAGTTAATAGGTCGTAAACCAATTAATTCATTATACGCTGAGAGATATGATTTTTTGAATTTGACCTTTATATGAACTCATGCGAGAACTTTGCCAATAGGTATACTTTGAACTTGACTTGATGTTCAAGGTCCCTTATGACCCTAGATTACTTTAGATACTCTTGATACACTTGTTAAGAATCTTATAACACATGAGAAATAGAAAGTAACCTGGTTCAAGCTCATATAGTTACGCCAAACGATTCAAATTTTAAGAGTAGATTTGTGAGGTGCTACAAAATGATTTGGGTCTTAGCTTAGAATTTTTTGGAGTGTGACGATATCCCTCCCTTGAGATTATTCTTCCTCGAATGACAGCTGCACTGTGCATGAAATAAAAAGAGTTACTCTTACTATCTTTTCTGACTTCTGAACTTGTCTACTAACATAGGCAGAGTTGATTCATACTCAAAGTTTGGAAATCTCTATAGCACATAAGTTGCGAATGATATGAGTTTGAACATAGTAATGCTCTATTTGAAGCTATTTGACATAAAGCAAGGATATATGGGCACAAGTAAGAATATGATTCCTATGCCTTGAGTGATATGACTAGTAGCTCTTAAGCTTAGAAAAAATTCTCAACTATGCTCTCCTTTCTAATTACTGCAGTACTCCATTAGCTGCAATTCTTAGCTCCTACTAGAGTATATGACTACTCTTACAAATGTCTAAGTCAAATCGCTTTCTCTTACTGTGTTCAAGACTAATCTCTAATTCACAAGGTGTTAAACAAGAGATTGTTATACTTATCTAAACTAGAAGATTCAAGTTTTATACCTCTATGGGGAATCTCATCCCACGAATACTTCTCCTTATAACCGCATTCAACCAACCTTGAGCCCATATTAAGAAACACATAATGCATCATGCATTTGTGCACATGTTAACAACACTACATTCAAGCCTAGTACTATAATCACTCCATGGACTCCAACTAAGCAATATTTCTAAGAATTTCTCATTCTTTTGGCATCTCTAACTATTACTCATAGTAAAACGTCATCTCATCCTTCCTCCACCTTTATAACCTTAGATGAAATAAGCACACTACCAACATAAGAAACATCAACCCTCTCGTATATATTATTACCTAACTGTTATCAACAACATCACTCTCAAAACTAAAAAGAATCACTGAGGGAGCTTGGAGTGAAAGATCATAAGTACAATTCATTTGAGAAATCAGATATAAGATTATAAATGATGTAACATTATGTTGTTAACCATTGAGAGTAAATCATGAATTTGCAAGATTGAGCATACTATGAAACATAAGTGCTTATATTAATATGTGCATATCAGAAGGCTGATATCTATAAATTTATGGAGTAAGATTGAGATCATTGGCTTTAAGTCTTTGCCCCTCATTATGGGAACTGAACATATATGTGAATCTTTCTGAAGTGTATGAACATAGGTCATGAACACAATTTTGATATTAGAAACATCAACAAGATATTGTAATGACTGAGATTTAAGGAATACTCTAGGAATGAATTGATATACCACCATAACTCTCTCCAAATACATCACTATCTGATTCTCAACACTTGACTTGGTTTCTCATCTTATCATCTCCCTCTTAGGTCTGAAGCCGACACTTTAAAGCTACAGATTTATTCCATCTTTTCTAAACTAGTCAATATTTGATTCACTTTAATATTCAGGAAAGGATAATCCCATGGCTACTGAACTCTTTCATATGCAGGTACTAAGATTCCTTCTAAGACCTCTTTCTAAAATGCTTCTCTTAACCTCTTCTCATTGGCTTATAAGGCCGTTTCTTCTAACTATTAAGGAAAAAAAATGCTTACATCAGCATGTCACATTTATAGCTCAAATATACTATCTAGGCACACAAGAAAAATCATTAACTTGATTGCAACCTCGTCTGACTATATACGATCTCAGGTACACCTCTTAATGCTCATGTTAATCTAATGACTTAGCCACACTCCTTTGCTCTCATCTAAGAGACATAATACCACATTTGTACCACTCATACTTATCAAAAGCAACACCTTAATTTCTCACCTAATTTATGTCAAATCTACTAGATCAGATCTCAAACTTAAATCATCACCCTCATGTTGCCATCCTTTTCATAACGATACTCATCTCAAATTCAAGCTTAGTGTCTAGTACTAAACACATATATAAATATAATTGCTCACATATTATACTAACTTATGACTACTGATAAAATTAAGAAACACTTGCCCACTAAGACCTCATGACAAGTAGTCAATCTTTATCTCTTAGTCTACATACTTACAATTTACCGTTACATTTCATTTCACAAATTAAGTATTATTTACCCATTCACTATACACCATTGCCTAATTAGTTCTATAACCCTCTGAATATCATGGTCCTCTCTCTTACAAATCATAATCCTAGCTTAGATCTATCACTTAATGATTATTCTGCTATTTTATTCAACACCTACACTTGGTGTTCACTAACACAAAGACATATCGACATAAACTCCCTTCTAGTTAAATTATACTCTACCTCATTCATACTAGTAAATCTTACTCTACCTTCTATCATGAAATCTACACAAACTCATCACTTCTTAGTCTAAGGGAAAACCCCTCATTAATAACTTACTGGATGCATGATTGGAACAACATAATTTACCTCATCACTATCTCTCTTTCTTATATTACTATACCTCTGCATGCATTCTTCTAACTCTGGCACTTCTACTACTACTAACTCATAATATCTCAAATCACACTATCTTTTGGGTGGAAATACTACCCCAAGCATTCTAAAACACACTCATCATAAGAGTCTCACCTGAAACAAGACTTAGAGAAGAGAGTTTGGGTGTGCATCTCACTTTTAGCTCAAATGCACAATCCATATGGATAAAAGGGCATTATTTCAAATCTAAACACTTAAGATCACTCACGGGCTTCTGTCAAGCCTCTTTGCAGTCTCATGACTGTCTGAACACTTTTCTAAGATTAACTCATCGATAAGGATCTGGGCTTTGCTTTTCCACGACCTTGAGTATGAGGGGTAGTCGAATGGATTTCATAAAAACCTGAGTATGAATAAGTTCCTTATGACACATTTCTATTGCACGATTTAGAGTATTAAAGAAGGGAACATTTTCTTAAATGTCTCTAGTCCCTCATTTATAGAAGTAGGGCCCTCACAACCATAAATAAGATCCTATTGACATGACTTCATAGACAACCTAGGACACTTGAATGTTGTGCTCTAATACCAAATTTATCACGATACGAGTCGACACCCTGGATATGACCGCCACTCTAGAACTATTACGAGTTCCCAAGCGAACCCTCATCATGGCTGACTACAAGTGGAGGACTAACTCAAGCATTAAAACTGTACAAAAGTTTAATACAACTTACTGAATCTGAAAACTATCTGAAAATACTAAGTATGAAACATAAAAGTTATAAGTAAAGCATCTATAATTGAATACTGTAAGACTCTCCAAAATTGTAGCTCCTATTGTATTAAGATAGGTGTCGAAACAAGACCCACGACACCTCAAAATGCTACTACTAACAAATCGTAAAAATTGGAGTCCTCTGAAAGCAAAGAGGTCTCACCAAAAGTTGACGAGCATATTATGCGATCTCAATGGAACTTTTGTTAATGATCCTAAGTACCTGAATCTGCATACATAAATGATGCATGTTAAATGACCTCAATACATTGAATGTACGAGTATGTAATAGGGCTAAATAAAACAAATAATTGAACTGAAAGGCTGAAAGTAGCTTAACTGAAGAATAACATAAGTCACAATGAAAATCATTTAATGTTATTACTATAAAGATGCAATAGTGGGGAATTTTTCTAAACGACAACCATCACTATGAGCCTCATGATGATACAACGTCTTACCTACGTTTTCAGAGCCGACCTATACCTTTCCATAGTATAGGACGCAACTGAACTGTTGGATCCTCTAAAAAGCATTCTTGAGGCAGTTGAGGAGTCGTCTGTCTTACGGTACGATCCTATCTATGCTGGTGACGTTGGTTATAGAGCTTGAGCTATCTGAACTCTTACCCTAAATCGGTGTTGAATACTATTCCCAAAATATAACTGAATACTCATGTAAAGGTACTCTCTAGATTGAGATAATTTCTCAAAAAACCTCTTTAAGAGGTAATTGAAGTTGTACTGAATTTGTCTTAAATACTCTGAAAACTCTTTATACTTTTCCAAACATAGTACTCTCTTTTTAAATGTGAAAAATCATAATTTCTTCAAGGGCAACTGAACTTCTCTTTATCTGGATGAAATGCTTTTAAAACATGTCTATGCTCTTCTTAAAACAATAGTTCTTTTCTCAATATGAAAATAAAACTTTTGGAACCATTTGTGTTCCTTTAAACTCTTCTCAAAAGATACTTTAAAATACTCATGAACTAACTTTGAAATACCAAAATCAATGCATGGAAATAAATGCACAAAACCTTGCAATAAAAATATCATCAACTAGGGTTCATGCGAAATATAAGCATGAATAACAACTCAAAGATATCATTGCATATATTCCAATCTCATAATATAAGAATTTTAGAATTCAGAACAAGAATATAACTCACTACTAAAAAAATGCTAAAAAACGACGGACGGCGTCGCTCCAAAAAGCGACGCCATTAGCCACACTGTTTGTCGGTTTTTAATTAAAATATTTTTTTTAAAAGCGACGGACGGCATCTCTTAGTCCGGCGCTTTTTTGCGGATTTTTGCTAATTAATTATTTTATATAGATACCGACGCAGTCCATCACTTTTTATTAAAAATAATTATTTTTTAATTAAAAAAACCATTTTGTCCATCGCTTTTTATTAATTTTAATTATTTAATTATTTTTTAAATTAGCGACGGACAGCATCTTTATGTCTGTCGCTTCTTGGTCAAAATATCTGGTCAAATATTTTAAGAAAGCGACGGACAGTGTCTCTTAGTCCGACACTTGTTGGTCAAAATGTTGGTCAAACATTTTTTTTAAAAAGCGACGGACATAGAGACGTTGTTCGTCGCTTTTTTAAAAATATCTACACTAGCAGACGCGATTTTCCCCATTTCTCTATATATAAAACAAAATTGAGAAATATTTTGATTTAATTTTATTTAAATCGTCTTCCGGAGGACGTTTTTGTGTAAAATAAAAAACAAAAAAAATTATATTACCGACTTCCGGATGTCGGTAAAATTAAATAGTATGTAATAAATTAATATTTTTCAATTAACTTTAAATAAATCGTGCTCCGAATGATGATTTTATATAAGTTAAAAAATAATCTAATATAAAATACCGACCTCCCGATGTCAATATTATTTAATTAACATGATTACTTTTTATTTATCTTAAAATTTAATGTGATACCGACCTCATGAGATCGGTATTTTTTATTATATCTAATTACTTTTAATAAAAGTGACATCCGGAGGTCAGTTTGTTTAAAATATTCCTATTAATCATAATTTTGCTATTGTGCATAATATTAAAATTTCATTTTACACCTACAATTAATTGTTCAATAAGTGTAACAATTTTGTATACTTTTATAAATACAAAGTTAGAATTCGTGGAATAAATAAAAAAATATCTATAATCCATATTTAGAGTATGAAACTACGTTGATATGAATTAGGAGATAATTATACTTATATTTATAGAGTAATGTACAAATTTTATCAGTCCGTCGTCTTATCATGAACTTAATATCTCATGTCATGATGTAGTAGAGGTGAAGAGCTAGCATATAATCCATTCAAGTATGAAATGTGAGATAGTATTATTATATCCGTTCGATCTTGAATGAATGTCAAGTGTAGTGATCACCTCCTAATTATGATGACATGTAAAGGATACTTCATCGGAGTATGAAATACGTTGATTAATTATATATTCCTCGAGTAGTTTAACAAATCAAGTCTTATATACTAGTGGTTCAGATATGAAATACATTATCAATTAAAGAAATACCGATGATCAAATCAAGGAGATTTATATATTAAATTTGATATTGATAAACTTTTGTTGATCAATAAAATTAAATTTATATAATTAGAAGGTATATAATTTAAATTTATAAAATTAACTTGATCGATAAATTAAATTTATTAAATTAAACTTCTGTTGATGTGTAGTTAAATTATATATATATATATGTGTGTGTGTGTGTGTGTGTGTGTGTGTATGTAATTTTAATTAATAAAATCAACCTCAAGAGGTGAGTTTATATTAAAATAAATTAATAAATACCGACATAAAGAGGTTGGTATATTTAAATAATTATTTTATTTAAATAATATCGACTTCATGATGTCGGTATGGTGACACCCAATTTTTACCGACCTATAATCCTTTCGGAAGTGTTATTCGGTTAAATACATATTTTTTTTAAAAAATATTCCGAGTTTAAATTTTTAATTGATTTTGTCTAAAAATTATATATTTTAGTATGCATGCTTTATAAAATTATCGTAAATATTATTAAAATATTTTTAAATTTATAAGTAAAAATTGAAATAATTATTTTATTCAAATGTTTTAAAATTTAAGTGATTTTTATTATATAAAATGTCATAATATTTGTAGTATTTTAATTGGATAGCATTTCTATTATTTTTCTCGAAATCATTTAATTTTTAGCCCATTCTGATATAATTCTTTTCAATTCTAACTTTTTCCTTACCCAATTCATTGCAATTCTAGCCACCTCAGTCAAATTTCATTTTTCAATTATAGCCTCTTATATCAATTTTAGTTGCAATTTTAGCCATTCATTCATTGCAATTATAACCCTTTTTGTCCAAATCTTGAAACATTAGTTTAAATCAGAACCGTCTATCCTTTAAGTGAATCCTAAATCAAATTCTAGTTGCTCATCTTAACTAATCCAATGGCTCTGATTAAATCTACCTAACCTTCCTATTTTTGACCTAAAAAAAGACCAAACCCTTTTTTGAAAATTCATTCTTTTCTTCTCTCTCTAGCAGCGCCACAACCCCCTCCATCAGTGAGAACCGACGAGAGCTCCACCATCGCCGGTGAGCTCTCCCTCTCGCTCCTCCCATCGCCCTCCTCTCTTCGCTTTCCTCTTCTCATCTCTTCTCTCCTTTCTCCCTCCCGCCTTTTCTCTCCGGCGAGAATGGCGAGACAAATCGCTGCCTCTCTCTCGTCTCTCCAATCAGCGAAAGCTCGCTGCTTTCTCTCTCCCTCAACTGCTCTGACCAGTGAGCTCCAAGTAATCAGCATCAGCAGCCGGCGAGGAGAGCAACAACATCTCCGGCCAACAGCAACCAGTGCGAGAGCCAGCTCCGACGAGCTATCGACGAAACAGCAGCGCACCAGCAGCAACGATAACAATGACCAACGAGATCCTCACATCTCCATTCCTCTCATCTCCGGCGAAATTCGAGTTCAAAGATGAATCTCAACAGATCCATCCTAGTAAGTTTTAATCTAAAAGTTATTTTTAGCTTTTCATTACATCTCTGGCTATTATGAGATGAATATTTCGAGAATTTGAGCTTTTATGTTCTGTTTGATCTCGTTTCATCATCATTGCATATTCTATCCTTTGTTTTGTTTAAATGATGTTCCAATAATCCTCTACGTGTGGTGTGTTGAATTAGGGTATTTAAGAAGTTGTTTGAATTTAGGATATTAGCACTAGTTAGATTTTGGGATTTTAGGACTAGTTTGAATTTGTGATTTTAAGACTAGTTTGAATTTAGGACTAGTTTGAATTATTATTGAGATTTTAGGACTACTAATAGTTTGAATTTGGAATTTTAGCACTGTAGTTTGATTTTTGAATTCTAGGAGTACTTTCAATTTATGATTTTAAGACTAGTTTGAATTTGGAATTTAGGACTAATACTTTGAATTATATTTGATATTTTAGGACTAATTAATAGTTTGAATTTTGGACACTAGCTAGCTAGTTTGAATTTGGAATTTTAGGGATTTGAATTACAACTCAAGTAGAACTTATAATTAATTATAACTTGAATTTACTATGAATTGAACTTAATTAGGAATATGAACTTGAACTTGGAACTAATTAGCTTGAATATATAACTAATTAAGTTTAGATATTAGATATGAACCTGAACTGAAACTTGAACTTATTAAAACTTGAATATATATATATATATATATATATATATATATATAAAACATATATTCTTGGATTTGAAGTTTATATTTAACTAATTTAAGAACTTTTCGTGTTAGGCAACTGAGGAAGCTCAACATCTAAAAAATTTATTACAAGACTATATTGCTTCTTTCATCAAAGTTGGAGATAAGGTTGGTGCTTCTAAATTTCTTAAGTTCAAGTACAATTGTTTTCAATGATGTGTGTGTCCATCTAGTATTAATACTTCGCTTTAATTTTGTGATAATTTTTTTTGTGTCCATCGAGTGTTTGTTAAGCATAAGTAACACTAGTTGTTCCTATTGATGACAAAATTGATTTTCTTGCAAGATCGATTTGTGTCCATTTAGTGTTGACACTTAACTTTAAATTTAGAAATAATATATTTGTTAAGCATAAGTACCAACACTAGTTGATCCTATTGATGACAAAATTGATTTTTTGCAAGATCGATTTGTGTCCATCTAGTGTTGATAGTAAGCTTTAATTTAGGAATAATGTGTTTGTTAAGCATAAGTACCAACACTAGTTGATCCTATTGATGACAAAATTGATTTTCTTGCAAGATCGATTTGTGTCCATCTAGTGTTGACACTTAGCTTTAAAAAGTTGTTAAGTTGTTAAAGTTATAAAGTTGTTAAGTTGTTTAAATAAGCTAAATTAAATAATGTGGTTTTGTTGATGGATTTAGTTGTTGGAATTAATTCAAAACTAAACTAGTTCAAGTTAAAAAGTTGTTAAGTTGTTTAAATAAATTAAAATAAATAATGTGGTTTAGTTGGTGGTAAGTTCTAATTCAAACTTGTAAATAAATAATTAGTTGATTTATATAAATCGTTATAAATTTCAGTTTTTATTTATAGGAAAAAGAATTGGGACGCACTCCCATTGAACCGGAGCTTTTCAAGAAGACTCATGTCAGGAAGAAAGAAAATGAGTCGGATCCGGATGTGTGGGTGAGGAAAGGGCCGAACGAACTTTTGTAAGTTATTTAATATGAATAATATATATTAATAGTGAATATATTTATGATATGTATATATACTGATGTCAATTTTTATATTTAATATGCAGAATGACTTTTATCAGTACGTCGCTGAGAGTCTAGATAGTTCGGTCCAATTGACACCTGAACTTTCCACCCAAATTTGGAAAGAAAAAGTGGTAGGAGGGACACACAAGGGTTGAGTCTATGGCCTAAGCTCTCGAAACGATGTAAGACGACTCCAGTCATGCTTAGAAGGAATTTGATCATCACGTCAAGCTGAGGCACTTGACGGTGTTCAGATTGCTGCTATGTCGGTTCAAATAACTAAGCTTACAACGGCACTGGCAGAGTCGAAGCGGAGAAGAGTAGCTAAACAAGAAAGCATGAGTGAGACCGTTCAGCAAATCAAAGAACAAGTGATGAACCTCGCTCGTCGACCTACTACTTCGGCTCCCAATGACACCTACGACGAGAGTGATGATGATGATTATGTAGAACTCACTCCCTAGTTTAGATCTATAGACATTTATAAACTTTTTGTAATTTTGAAAGACTTTATAAGTCTTTAATTTGTGATTTAGATACTTTTTAATGTTATTTTAAGTTTGTTGTTTTATGTTTTGTTTAGATTGTTTATAATTGGGTGTTTTATTGGGCTGAATAGTGTAGAATTGAATTGAATTGCATTTGCAGGTGGGCATTTTCTGCTTTCAAAAATATTGCAGGGAAAGCAACGGACAGCGTGGTATTGTCCGTCAGTTTTCTGGGTTTTATTTTTTTTAAATCCTAGAAAAGCAACGGACAACGTGGTTTTGTTCGTCGCTTTTCAGGGATTTTCAAAAATAAAATTTTCAGAAAAGCGACGGACAGGGTCCTTCTATCTGTCGTTTTTCTGGGATTTTCAAAAATAAAATTTCCAGAAAAGCGACGGACTGCGTCGCTTTTGTTAAAAAAAAAGTTCAAAACAAATAGTCAAAAAGTGATAGACAACGCAGTCCGTCGCTTTTTGAAAAGCTTCGGGCTAAAAAGCGACAGAGGTGACTGCATCGCTTTTGCGTCGATTTTGACCAAAAAAGCGACGCAGTCCGTCGCTTTTGGCCGTCAGTTTTTGACATTTTTTTAGTCGTGACTCGTATCAATAATTTCATAAAACTAAGGGCAAAATCCTAAATTGAACTTTTCACTGACTGAATTTAGATGTAGGACGTGAGGACGAACTAGCCCAACACAATGAATAACTTTACATTCATGAAAGAACAAAGTTCTTGAAAAAATTTGAAGGAGAACTTGATTGGAAGACTTGAAACCCTAACTTTTGTCTTTCTTGTAGTTTTCTTGAGCAAATTGGAGGAGTCCTTTTTTGAAGTTCTTGATCTTTGGAAGACTGAGAATCGGGGATTTTGAGAGTTGATATACGTATAATGATGTTATTAGGTTGTAAGATAGACTTTGGGAAGTTGAATTGGGGTAAAAGGTCAATAATACCCTTGTAGGAACATAGGAAAGTCATAAAATCAAAGAAAATGACCTTTTAGTGAATCTTGTCGGCCAAATTGGCGATCTAGAGGTCTCCTCGCCAAAATTACTCCGTGGATCGCCCATTGGGACTTTAGATAACCCAAATGGACAGAAGCTTAAGTTTTTCAGGACAATTTGGTAAGTTAATTTGGCGATTCGCTAACCCATTCAGCGGATCACCAATTCAGCAAATGAGTTCACCCAATTTCTCAGTACGGGTATGTTCTAGTAAAACTATCATAATTTTTTACTCTAAACTAGAAATATGGAAAACTCGGTGGGGATGAAAATAAGACTCATAAAGTTTAAATTTGATAGGTTGTAAGCCACTTAATTCATTATATGTGGAGAGATATGAGGTTTTGAATTTGACCTTTATATGAACTCATGCGAGAACTTAGCCAATATGAATGCTTTGAACTTGGCTTGGTGTTTAAGGTCCCTTATGACCCTAGATCTCTTTAGATACTCTTGATACACTTGGTAAGGATCTTATAACATATGAGAAAGTAGAAAATAACCAGTTTCAAGCTCATATACTTACGACAAACGATTCAAATTTTAAGAGTAGAGTTGTTAGGCGCTACAAAATGATTCGGGTCTTAGCTTAGAAATTTTCAGGGTGTTACATGCACCATGTTGTTGGTACTCACTCCTTGCTTCTACACTTGTGTAGATTTCGAGCCCAGTATACTGTGATTGCTATTCTTCTCCCTTTCCGAGGCTTGTTTAAGGACTTTAGAGGTAGTTGCCTGTCATCCTAGCGGATCCTCTTTTTCATTTTCTTTATTCTTTGTTCTATTTGAGAAACAAAGACTGCGACATGTACTTATTTCTTAATTCCGCACTTTATGTTCTAGTTGTTTGTACACATGATAACCAGATTTTGGGATGTTTATTGAATGAATAAGTTATTCCGCTTAATCTTGTTCTTACTTCATTTTCCGCATTTCTTTCGTTTTTGTTGGGTTGAGGCTGACTTGTCTTGATGGAAATAGACAAGTATCATCACGTCCATTTTGGGTCGTGACAATTTTATTTTTTATTTTTATATAACATTTTTTAAATTTACGTTAATATATTATTTTATATTTTATATATTAATTTACATATTATTTTGCAAGATTAGAATTAAAAAGCTAATATTTATCAAATTTTTAAATATGTACGTTTTAATTAATTTAATTTTTTATAATGGATATTTAAAATAGTTTATCTCTATAAAATAATGTTAATATTAAAAGTACATTGGTGCCCTTTTCGTAATTTGACTCTCTAAAACATTATTTTTTAAAAAGCACTTTTCAAATGAATTAGTTAAATACAAATTATTATTTTCATAAGCATTTTTCTAAAAAGTACTTATAGAAATTATCAAATTTTTGGAGTAAAACCAAAGAAACTTAAGTCTTTGATATGAAAAGAATTCTGCTGAAAACACCGCTTACAAAAACATGCGCTGCAAATTAAAATTAAGCCGACCTCAATATGTATATTCAACATCAAATAAAAAATACTCATTCAAAAAATAGAAGCACTATTTTCTAGTGAATTGGATGGACAAATGTGTTCTCTACGAGGCCATAAAGTCTACCAAGAATTATTTTTTAGAGTAATAAATACATACTTCTATCATGGTAGAGTGGTCTAAATTATATTTTAATGACTATGGGTCCAAGTTAATTTGCGTGCACTGTAATCATTTTAGTATCTAATATTTCCATCAATATAAGCATCTACTAGTAGATAAAAATAATCATCTACTAGTACTTCTGGTTTCGTTGAAAAATTTGAATAGAGTGGTTGAACTTCCTCCATAATGGATTATAAATTTTGAGTTTGATACTTGAAAATATAATTTTTTTTTATAAAGAGCGATTTACATCATCTAATGTGCTTATCTTATCCGGATGGTATTATGTTAAGTGATCGAGATAGAAGGTTAGAAACGGATTCAATCAGATCTAATAATTTTTGGATAAGGCACAAGTACCCCCCTAGATAGGGCTGGGCATAAAATATCGAAAATCAAATTACCGAATAATTTTTGGTAATTTGATATTTTGTAATTCGGTATTTGGTATGGTATTCGTGAGTAAAATCTTAGAATTATGATATTCGGGTTTGTATTTGGTATGAGACACTAGTAACATTTGGTACTCGGTATTTCCTGAATAGCGAATAATTTACTAAATGAAGGACATAATTCAACATGTCAGTTCTCATTAGTACAAGTTTAAAGCGAAAGTTAAAGAATAAACATAAACAACACATACATGTGTCTTTTAGTTGTATCAATTTGCTTTTTATTGATGACTTTTTATTTGTTGATCTTCTATTATATCGTGCTTCCATATTAAAATATAAAAATAATTGGAGAAATAGTATTAACTTTGTAATATAATGAGTTACAACTTCAATATGGTATTATCGAATATCATACCAACCCAAAGTTTATTAATTACCAATTACCGAATTATCAAACCCGAAATTTAAGAATCTCAAACCGAATACCGAATACCGAACACCCACCCCTATACCTAGACTATGACCGAAATCTCAGAGACCCACCTAAACTTAACTAGGGTCCTATTACNCCCCCCCCCCCCCCCCTTCAAAAAAAAAAATTTAAAATAGAATAAATACACCATAAATGTTGATGTGGCATAGAGAGTCTGCACACTCTCTTGAAGGCATGTGATGAGTGAAGAAAGGGACAAATATACCCCCAAACTTGATAAATGGTACGTCTATACCCTCCGTTATACTTTTCATCCATTTCAGCCCTTGCCGTCCAATAATCAGTGAACATTTACCCCTCCCACTAACGGCACCCTCTTTGTGTCCTTAAATGCAGTCGAAGGGTTGGAGGATTCATAGGCTAAAGTTGGATGTCTGCTACTGCTGCTTGTGGTGCCCAGATGCGAATGTTGAAGCATCATGTTTTTGTTGCTTTTGTTAGTGGAGGTTAATGAATTGGAGTCTTTTTCGGCTGTTCAACTCTTGCTTGAAGCTAGATCACCATCATGTTTCTCTTTAACTGTTGATTGTGATCCGCAAAAAAGAAAAGTTTGAGAGTCATAGAAGGATTGATGTTAGTTAAACCTCACTATAACTAGATTAGTAATTTGAATTCTCAAACGTCCGCAAAACAATAAACCTCGCAAAAAAAGATTTACTTACATATTTGAATTTTTTTTTATTTTACTAATTATTGAGTTTAAATTTTACTAATTATTAAGTTTAAAATCTAAAGAAAAGACCCAAATTTTAGATTTTAGAGAGTATATTTTACACAAAAATCGGGTGGGTTTATTGGGTTATGGGGCGGGTTCTTAGGATTTGGGTTAAAAGAATTAGTCAATCGGGTAGTGGCTTAGGATTTCACCACATGTACACAAAGAGGGTGTCGTTAGTGGGAGGGGTAAATGTGCACCGATTATTGGACGGCAAGGGCTGAGATGGACGAAAAGTATAACGGAGGGTATAGACGTACCATTTATCCAAGTTCGGGTTATATTTATCTTTTTTCCCTTTTTTAATTGATAACTTTATAATTAGTTAGTACACAT
>NW_026027801.1:0-806 GCF_019186545.1 Solanum stenotomum | reverse complement strand
ATATCATCTCGGCATGACGGGAGAGCTCATGGAACCTAGTCTCATACTCTGCCACCGACATGGAACCCTGCTCCAACCTGCAGAACTGATCCCTGAGGCGGTCTCTGATGCTACGAGGGATAAACTTGGCCAAGAAGGCCTCAGAAAACTCATCCCATGATACCGGTGGAGATCCAACTGGCCTGGTCTGAATGAATGTGCGCCACCACTGCATGGCTGGCCCATCTAGCTGGTAAGCAATGAAGTCGCCCCTCTAGACTCCACAAGGCCCAAAGTGCGAAGCCTCTCGCGGCAAGTAGTAAGAAACTCGTGGGCATCCTCACCCACAGCCCCAGAAAACCTCGGTGGTGTCAACCTGAGAAACACACCAAGCATCTTCTGGTCCTCAAGCGGCATAGGTCTATCCGCTGCCAAGGGCTGTACTCCCTCAGGTGGTACCTGGACCTGAGGTGCCCTCACTGAAGGCTGATCCTGCGGTACTAGAGCTGGTGGAGCTGGGGCAGGTGGCTGCTGCATCCCCCCATGCACACCTAAGAGCTGAGCAGTAGCGGCCTGGAGATCTGGAGTCAAAACTAGTCCGGGTGGCGGCTGGGATGGCCCTGGCCCCACCGGCTGATCTGGTATACGAAGTGCTGAAGGGTCTGCTACTGGCTCTGGATCCTCCTCTCTCTCCTGGACTGATGTTGCGGCCCTCTCTCGACCTCGGGGTCGGCGTCTACCCCAAGCTGGGCCTCTGACTGCAGGC
This sequence comes from Solanum stenotomum, assembly GCF_019186545.1. NCBI lineage: Eukaryota > Viridiplantae > Streptophyta > Magnoliopsida > Solanales > Solanaceae > Solanum > Solanum stenotomum. The sequence continues at coordinate 61 of NW_026027801.1, read as the reverse complement.
CTAGGTGCATCACCCCCGGCCGCGCCACCTCGTGATCGAACCATCCTGCGAAGAGTGAAAC
>NW_026027800.1:0-21330 GCF_019186545.1 Solanum stenotomum | reverse complement strand
TGGTCATTCAGTTGACACGGGCGATGTCGTAGGTGAGACATGTGATTGTTGAGCAGCGAATAACTCTTGTATCTTCCTTATTTCTTTCATCGCAGCCTCAACTAATACAAAACAAAAAAGAGCCAAGAAAATTAGAAATCGCTAACTCACAATTGTCCTCCAGAACTATATGATATATTGCATATATGTCTAAACTACAGAACCCTATAGTTTACCTCACAAAGTCACTCCATGAGAGAAGCAACAAGAAAAGTGAGGTACATAACTAGTGTTTAATAGTCATCCAGCTGCAAAACCTTGATGCCTAATATTGAGCAAATGTTTAGGCTAAACTGGGCATCAATTTGTTCAGGTGAAAAATATTTAGGTAATACTCATGAATACACTATATTCGTCAAAGATTTGGCAGTTGATATCACTTACATGCTATGACTAAGATGAATGGAAAGACTTTCTCCACTAGGCTCATGTGCATTTGTCCTAAAGCTAACAAGAAGAATATTGGTGGATAAATGCAAGATTCATATCAATATACTGGAACTCAAAATGAGCATGAGCCTAATACGACTAATTTGTTGGAAACTTTGATACCAATAATCTAACATATGATCACTTCAGGGAGGTTTCTGGAAACTACAGGCAATTGCTATATACTATATGTAAAAATATCACTAAGCAATCGTTGTGGTTTTGTTCAATAGTTCAGGACGATTTACTCGCATCATTTTATATTTAGAAATGAGTAACTCGCAGTCTCAAAGTAATGCATAAAGAAAGAACTAACAAAATTTGAAATCGCTAATCTTAATAAACATACACCGCTATATTAATCTAATTAAATAATATTACTTTCTCCTTTAAGTAGCAGAATATATAACTATTTATATTACTACATCGTTTATATGTCCAAACTCCAAAACACTTCAATTTTCTAAGTAAATCACAGTAACTAAAGGTAAACAATACATTTATATAAATTTGAATATGTATAACAGGAATAACAAGAGCCCCACTCTCTCTAGGTGACCTATTGCCTAAGGTAATTTGATCCGATAAGATAAGATGGGAGGAAGTCCAGTCAGTGATTATTGGGAGTTTATTGCAAATGACGCTCAGACACTACATATGATTGGGTGTATAGGTGAAGGAAAAAGTACCACAGGCAATAACATTCTTGGTAGAAATGTATCCCAGTTGAGGTCTAGCTCTGGTGGTGTTGCAAGAACTTTTGAAATTTAGAGGACTCTATTAAAACATGGGCAGATTCTTGATTTGATCAATACCCCTGGATTTGATTTTAATGCTGAATCTAGATTAGTTTGAAATGAAATTCGTAAATGCATTGATTTGGCCGATGATGGTGTCCACGTTGTTCTTTTTGTTGTCTGTACGAACTAGATTTTCAAAAGAAGAACGGGCTGCTATCCAGTACCTTAAGAAGCTCTTTGGGACCAAAATTAGTGATTATGTAATTGTGGTCTAAACTGGAGGGGATAAGCTAGAAGATAATGACTCTTTGAATGATCACTTAGATTGTTCCTGCCGTGAGGATTTAAAGGAAGTTCTTAAGATGTGTGGGAATAGACGGTGCTTTTCGATAATAAAACTGAAGAACCAACGAAGAAAGCTGAACAATTGAGGGAATTTCTTTTCCATGTGAATATGGTTGTACAAATGACTGGTGGAAAATCATATACGAGTGAATTATTTGAGGAAGTGAAGAAGATGAAGCTTCATAATGACTCATTGGAGGTTAGTTCTTTGCTCGAAGATTTAAAGCAAGGGGTAGCTGAGTTGAAGGAACAACTGCAGAGGTTCTCTTTCAAGGAGGAACACAGGTGAATAACTGAAATGGTTGAATCTAAGATGTACAATACCATGCATAGTCTTGAAAAGCAGTAGGAGGAGGTGCGTACTGCTCGGTAAGAGGCAGAAAGCAAAATTCGTGAATTGAAAGATAGCTTAGAGAAAGCTCAAAGAGAGACTGAGGAGCTCACAGTCAAACATCACTCTTACATCTGCTACAAATGTCAAAGACATGTCTCATCTCAGGATGATATCATCTCTACCAAATTCCAGTCAAAGAAAGGCAAAGCTTTCTTTTTTGCTCATGTGAGTAATGTTGTTGGAACCAATGAAGAAAAACATCTCACAACTGGCCTTCACACAATTGATGACATATACTGTGTGGATTGCAACGAGGTATTAGACTGGAAGTATGAACAAGCTGTTGAGCCATCGCAGAAGTACAAGGAAGGAAAATTCGTACTCGAGTTATGCAAAATTGTTAAAGACAATCGGTAACTCATAACCATAGTCTTTTTTATTTTATATGTCAGTACTTTGATGCAAGTATTTTTTCCTGTCTCTGCGCTTTCATTCTGCCTAACTTTCCATCAGAATTATAAGCATCGTATTGTCTCTTTCGTTTCACGTTATAATATATTTTGTTCCTCATAAAAAAAACAGGAATAACAATTTAGTCGAAACCTTTTCAGATGTAAATAAAAGTTTCAATACAAATAACAGAACAAGTCCTTATTTGGCTCACAAAGAATCGAAACACTGATTATATAAAACTAAATTATGAAATCAGAAAATCAAATTATCTATTAGAAATCTCAACACAATAATGTTTCAGTACAAAAAAAAAAGACAAGATTAAGAAATCAGCAACCTTGAAAAGATGAGGAAGAAGAAGATCAAGTTCAATATAACATGAAAAAACGTTATCAAACAAATTTCTAGAAAAAATAGAGCAACTCAATGGGAAGAAAACCAACCTGTAAGTCTGCTGCTGCAATGAAATTTTACCTTCTACAGAGAAACGATGGTACATGCTTCGATTTTAGGGCAGAGCTGCGACAAAAAATAAAGTATCAACGTTGAGATTAGGGTAGAGAATTTCGACTAGAGAGAGAACTAGGGCACGCTTGCGACCAGCTGCGCTATATTTTTGAGAAGACAGAACGCTCTTTTTCTTTATTTTTCACTTTCAATGTAAAAACTTTGGCGCCTATGTTTTTATTAAAGCAATTTTTCTATTTTATTAATTTAGTATTAAATTTAGGGGGAAATATCTCCCGCTCAAAGACCTTCAATTACCATTTGGGACTAGTTATAAGTTCTTTCGGGACCAAATTTAATACCTTCGCAATAGATTATACAAATAAGGACTAGAATATAATCTCGTCCCAATAGATATACTTTTAGAGAGAAAATTGTCAGCCCGTCCCTAAATATTGGTCTTAAATAAGGGTTTTTCTTGTAGTGTTCCTACCACACTTAGCGCAGGCAGGAGGGTTACTACCCCCTTACGCCATACTACCCTGAGACTAGGCAAGTTTAGCTTTGAAATTCTGACTATTGTACTCACATTTACTCCTTGATGCACGTGCACTAACAGATGATGGGGCAGGTCCCTTCTGCTTATGTTGGAAAGAAAACATGTTCGCCTTACTCTTTTGCTGCTCGGATTCATTCCCTTATGTCTTAACTCTCTTGTTCTTAAACTCTTCCATATCCCTTAGCTTGTCCTCCTCAACTTGTTGCACATGGATCATCAGCCTTTCTATGTTCATGTCACCTATTAGCATGGCTGCATTACCTTCCTTACTTGACACACGAGAAAAACCAGCAACAAACAGATTCATCCTACTCCTCATTCTACAACCATCTCCGGTGCATAGCGGGAAAGTTGGGTGAACTTCAGCCCATACTCATGAACGCTCAAAGAATCCTGCTTAAGTGTGAGAAACTCTCTTATCTTTTCCTCTCTTAGCTCACGGGGAAAGAAGCGTCCCATGAAGGCATTCTCAAACATAGCCCAGCTCACAATCGGTTACGCGCAAGAACAAGTTAGCTAGAAACTTTATAGAGATTAACCCTATCACACGAAATGAATGTGAAAGAAGTGAGATAGTTCCTAAATGTTGCAGCCTCCGAATTATAGATGTGACGTGCTTCACACCAATAACTAGGACTCTACATACATGGCTTCATAGACTCCCTAGGACTCTTGAACTATGTACTCTGATACCAAGTTTGTCACACCCCGAACCTACACTCAAGAACCATTGTTGGCCCCAAGCGAACCCTTGGTCTGGCTTACTTACTCAGCGGAAGACTTTAAGCATTAAGGAAAGAACTCAAATGCAAGATAAGTCAACTCTCTCAAACTAAACTCATAATGTTTTAGAAATAAACATTTAACTTTGCCAAAATGGCAACTCAAATCTGAACATAAGCCAATAACAAAGAAAGACAAATGAACTAACTGACTATCTATCTATGAAACCTCTAAACAATTGAGATGGATGTCGGGAAAAGACCCACGACATCCTGATGAACTAAAATACTGAAAGCAATAAAAGGGATCCTCTGGAAGCAAGGAGGCTCGCCAACAAACTCTGGAGCTCCATAGAATCAATGATGCACTGGATGCTGATCGTGGTTACATGTGTCTCCATCATAAGAAGATTCAGGCCAAATGGCATCAGTACATTTAATGTACGAGTATGCGAGGGGAATTCTAAAACAAAACATAAGCTTGAAAGGAACTGAAGAACTTACCTGGCTCAACTCAACTCAACTTAACTTAACTGATTTCAATATAAAGCAGTGTAAATAAATGCAGTATAAAGAAAAGCTTTAAAACATGATTTTCAACTCTATGTATTTAGAAATACAATAATAACTCTGTGTGTATGCAAAGATACAATATGAACTTTGTTTGTATATGAAAATACAAATATTTCTGATGTATATAAAAATACAAAATATTATTGTGGGAGTTTCTCTAACCGACAACTATCACTTAAGGGCTACCGTGATGATACAACATTTTGCCTCACGCTGCCAAGGCCGTCTTATACCTTGTCGGGGGTATAGAACTTGAACTACTAAGTGCATCCACTAGTCTATGCTAAAAAGCACTAAGGAATCATCTAAAAAGTATAACCCTTTTCTACCCATGATGGCTACATGGTTTATGGGGGCTGTGAGTTGTCTGAACTCTCCCCCATATCGGTGCTCAATACTACTACCAAAATATGATACTAGCTCTTATGTTTAAAAGTATACTTCTTTCTATTATTTGAGATAATTGCTCAAAACTTAGGTCAAAGGCTATCTTGGAAATCAAAGTTTCCTCTCTTGCTTAATTGTAAAAGAACTTACTCTTTTCTGAAAACTAGCTCAAAGGCTCTTTGGAAATCAAGGTTTTGTTTTCTTCTTTGAATGTGAAAACATTTTAACTCTTTGGGAATACATAGTCCCCATATACTTTGAAGAAATGAACTTCAACTTTACTCTTTACTCAACTCAAAACTCAAGTCTTAAAACAAAGTTAAATCATTTGTAAAAGACTTTGGAAGACTATGAACTTCTCTTGACTTGACTCGTAACTTCTCTTAACTTGACTCTTAACTTCTTTTAACTTGACTCTTAACTTCTCTTGACTTGACTCTTAACTGATCCTTGAATTGAATTACGGATTCAAGGATTGTGATTTGTGATAGGAAAGATCTCATGATGTTTAGGACTGTTTTTAGATAGTTAAACATAAGAAACGATCAAGAAATCACTGTCTGGAACCAAGTCCGCGACGCGGAGATGCATTTAAATATTTGGTCGCGAAATAATTTTGAGGCAGAATGGTCCATGACCACTCCGTGACACGAGGAAGATTTTTCCAATCTCGAGGAACAGGTCCGCGTCGCGGACTTGGTACCCAGATTCTGTCGACTTTGTCCTTCTTCGTTTTCTGACCCCAATTCGCCTAAACTCAATTCTTTTTCTCAAGTTCTCTTTAGATTTGGATACCCAGTAAATGTAGCAAGAACCTAACTCAAAACAACTCTAAAATCGACCTTAAACTCTCAAGAACTCCTCAATCTCATCCCAATTTCAAGAACGAAAGTAAATTCAAGAACAGACATCAAGAACATTCGAACTTTCAAATTTTAGGACGAAAATCATACTGAAATAAACATGTTTGGTGCGTGGGTGAACGAAGCCAACGCTATGTGAACTCACATACCTCGTAAGGATCACCCCTTGACGAAATCCCCAAACGATTCTTGAAGAACTTGACGATTCTTGCTCCTTCTCCTCCTTTCTCTTCTTCTTTTCTCTTTTCTAAAACCATAACTCAATATCGTAAAAGCGTAAACTGAATCCTATCAGTTTAGACCCCAATTAATTAGCAAAACCGAAATTAAGTCATTGGGTATGGAAAAGACCATAATGCCCTTCTAAAATCCGGATTAGCCTTTCCTTAATTGAATATCCCAACTTCAAATGGGAATATCTCACTCATACAAACTCGGAATTGAGTAAACTCGGTGGCGTTGGAAAGATTATTCCAAGATACTTCCTACGATATCTGGAAGCACACCTAACTCATCCTGAGCTAGGAGGTATGGTCATTTGAAGTTAACCAAAAACTCAAATGTAACATAACTTAACAAATGTTCCAGATTTTCAATCTTTCTAAAAACAACTCTTTGTAATTCTAGCTCTTTCTAGTTCTTTCAAATAGCGAGGTGTTACATGCATAGATCACAAAAAAATGAGATATAAAGTGTGTGCCTCGACATAAAATAATAGATATATGGGCACCCTATGTAATCAAACTATCTCCCGAACATAAGGCTGGACTAACTTCTCAAAATTATAAATATTCATAATCGGCACGAGATATGTAGACTTGCTTAATCGATCAACAATTACCCAAATACAACAACCCTTACCCAAGGTCGGTGGCAACCCTACCACAAAGTCCATAGAAATCATTTCTCACTTTCACTCTACTATAGGCGTCCTTTAAGTAACACCTCAAGGTTTTTTTTTTTGTGTTCATACATCACTTGTTGATAAACGATACATCTTAGTAGACCTTGGATGAATTGTATACCTTAAACTATGGGCATCATCCATGATCATTCTAGTCAACTCACCTACCCGAAGAGCATAAATACGATAGTTTATCCCAAAACTCCCTCACCATCTAGAATTTCCTCTTTGGCTTCACCTTGTAACACCCTGTCTCGAATACTACACAAATCTCCATTATCAAATTGTTAAGCCCGAATCTGATCCAATAAGGATGATCCCGCCTCCAGTAAGACAAAACTCTACCATATTTTGAAATATCAAGTCTCTCAAAGCTATTGGCTAAGGACTGGGTATCCATAGCCAAAGGAAACTCACCCACTTGTAACAAAGCTAAATTCACTATACTCACCATCTTTCTACTTAATGAATCTACTACCACATTCGCCATATTCAAATGACAAAAGATATCAATGTCATAGTCTTTGAGCAACTCAAAATCATTTTTGCAGCCCCAAATTGATATTTTTCTGATTTAATATATATTAGAGACTACAGCGATCCTTGAGCACCTCACAATACACACCATAAAAGTAATACCCTCAAATCCTTAATGTGAATACTATAACTACCAACTCCAAGTCATCGATAGGATAGTTCTTCTTGTGAATCAGGTTCAGTTGTCTCCAAGCATAGTTATTACCTCGCCTTTATACATCAAGACACAATCAAGATCAATCCAAGACGCATCACAATATATGATAAAATCCACTCCTTCCACGAGTAGAGTCAAAATTAGAGTAGTAACCAATAAAGTTTTGAGATTTTTTGAAAACTCACTGCTCACAAACCACTAGGAAGACACTTCCTTCTGGGTCAATCTAGTTAATGGGGATGAAATGGATGAGAATCCCATCACAAATCACTTATAATAATTCGCAAAGCCTAAGAAACTCTGAATTTTAATAATTAAAGATGTATGATCTAATCTCGAACTGTCTCAATCATCTTATATTCAACCATAATACGCTATTTGGAAACTACATGTCCCAAGAATGCAAACTATATAAGCCAAAATTCACACTTTAAAAACATCGCATAAAGCTTCTTCTCCTTCAAAATTCCAAGCATAATCCTCCAATGATGCTCATGCTCCTCCTTACTACTAGAGTATATCAATATGTAATCTATGAGGACAATAACAAAGGTATCCAAGTACGGTCTAAACACCTCATTCGTCAAGTTCATACAAGTTATTGGTGCATTGGTCAACCTAAGAGACATCACTAGAAACTTCTAATGACAATAACGTGTCTAAAAAGTTGTCTTAGGGTTATCCTTCGCCTTAACCTTCATCTCCTAATAATTGAATCTCAAGTCAATTTTGGAGAAACATGAAACACCCTAAAGCCAATCACATAAACCATCAATACGAGGTATCGAGTCTTTACTTCTGACGGTAACCCTTTTAAACTGTCGATAATCAATACATATATGCTTAAATCCATCTTTCTTCTTCATAAATAAAACTGGAGCACCCCAAGGAGATGCATTGTGTCTAATGAACCCCTTGCTCAACAAATCTCGCAACTGCTCTTCCACTTTTCTAATTAGACCGAATCCATACGATATGGTGGAATTGAAATGGGTTGAGTGCCTGGATCCAAATCAATGAAAAAAATCAATACCACGATCAGGAAGAAGACCTGATAGGCCTGTCCAAAGTACTCTGAAAACTCATTTGTAATTGAGATAGACTCAAGCGTAGGAGTCTCTATACTGGTGTCTCAAATATGCACCAAGTAAGTCAAACATCCTCACCCCACTAAGTGATGAGTCTTAATAGTTGATATCAACCTTTTTGAATTGTGAACAAGGAAATCTCTCCAATCTACTTTAGCAATACTAGGCATAGCTAATGTAATTGTCTTAGCATGAGATAACTTATTCATTTCAAGAATAACATCAAAAGTTCATCACATATAAGTCTTTCATATCCACTTGAGTACTTTATTAATTCAAAAAAATTAGTTAATAATTTTATTATCATTATTATTTTATATATGTATTTATTAAAAAATTACCAACCTAAACTACCCATTTTCCTTACCCCCATTATCCCCTTTCTCCTCCACCTACCCACTACCCCATTACCCTTACCCCCTAAACCTCTACCCACACAACCCACCACACACACGTACAGCAACACCATACCCATTACCCCTCCCCTACACCTCTATACATACATTACTACATCAGCAAAAAAAGAAAAGAAAAAATAAAACAAGAAGATCAGTAAGCAAAAAAAAAAAATAGCACACACACAAAGAAAGAATCAGCAACACACACACTACCAAAAAACTCACGACACTTAGAAAAGAAGTAGAGAAAAGCATTTTTCATTTTCCTTTCACAACACAAAAAGAAAAAACAAAAAACCAATCAGCAACATACCAAATTTCTTCACGAAAAGAACAAGAAAAAACTCCATTTTTATTTTATTCTTCTTTCAAAAATTTATCAACACATTCATATTTTTTCTTACTTCTTCTTTATTTTCATACCAACACAATACATATATCACTTCATACATTCTACAAAAGATTTCTGGGTGTTCTAATCGAGCTTCGATCAAGGCTTTGCGGTACTTATTTTCTTCTTTTGAGGTATAACTTTACCTTAAATCTTTAATTTATTTATGAAATTTGATGTAATTATATGATTAGTTTTATTATAGTTTTGTTTTATTTATAATTTAATTGAAATGAATATTTGGATAAGCGTTGTATCTTATTTAATGAGTGAAGATAACTTTAATTGGTGATTATTTTCATTTGTTTATTTTTATTCCTTAGTTACTATTTTGATTTATATGTCAATAATTATAAAGTAAGGATTTTTAGGCTCAAAGAAATTATTGTCATTTTTTTTTATCAAACAAAAAATGAGAGCTATTTTTACAATTCATTATTATTTTGTTGGATTAAAAAATGTATGCTTAATTTTGAGAGTAATAAAAATATTTCATAAAATAAAAAATAAAAAATATAGAAATGATGTCAAAATTATATATTGTATCCTCAACATTTTTTTTTTACTTTATTTGGTTTGAAAACTCTTCGTGTTTCCAGTCAAAGAGGGGCTAATTGTAGACACGTAATTTTTGACCGAACATAAGACTTTACACATTTTTTATTCCTTAAATATTTCTTTTAAGTCTAAGTTAGATATTTTGGTTTTGTCTTATTTTAGTAGGTTTATTTTAAAAGATTTGAAAATAACAAAAATATATGTTTTTTTTAATTTAAATTTTAATAAATAAGCTAGTATTTCTTAATTATATTTTTAGACTAGCTATTTGACTTTTATTTTATTCATATCCCATCAAAGCAAAGATACACGATCGATATACTCGATCTACCACTATGAATTCTCTAACAAAAATAGAAACATATACAAGCAAATCAAGCTACTCGCATACCATACGCAACTCGAATGACAACTTTCTAGCCGTCATGCTGCTTAAATCTCACACGTTCAATCATTTCTAACTCCATGAAAACATTTACAACTTTCTGAAATGGAACACTAGAAGCGTTAACCTGAGAAACTCCCATAGAAATCGGAATAATCAACCCCTTAACAAACCTTTTCACTCACTCAACCTCGGTGGGAAGTATCATTGCAGTGTGCATAGCCAAAACATTCAAATTAACCTTATAGACTATGACTAACATGCAATCTTGCTTCAAATCGTCAACCTCGGCTTTCTTGCTCTACCTCTTAGTGTGTGGAACAAAATTATCTAAAAACACCTGAGCAAATTGAGTCCATGAGAGTAGAGGCGATCTAGCTGGCCTATTATCAAAGTAATATCTACACCACTGTTTGACAAGGTCAATCATATAAAACAGTGTGTAGTTAACTACATGGGACTCCCTTAATTCAGATCTGCAACCTCTCATGAAAGTTGACTATAATTTCATAAGACTTCTCACTGAAGCTAACAGTATAAGACATAAAATTTATTATCCTAACCCTTGTTGACACCCAATTTTGATCTTCTTTCGTCTAATTTATTGTTTCGAGCTTCTAATTTAATAACGTATCAAATTATCCTTTTTTCACAAGGAAAACTTACATAAATATACTATAAATAAAAAATATTTACCATTAGCAATAATATTTTTTTTCACTTGATCAGTTTTAATACATTTATAATACACTTTTAATTCATATTACAAAGAACAATTTATTATTCACATATAATACAAGTTTTATCGATGGATAATACATTTATCACACATTTTAATACACTTATAATGCAATGTGTCAACTTCTTACCAAACAAACATAATATATTTTTTTAAAAAGTTATAATACATATATATTGCATACTTAATTCACTTTTAATACATATTGCAGATTTAACATAGTATTGGTATAAATGGTAATAAATAAAAAGTATCGCTAAAATCAGTATTTATTTATTAAAAGACACTCATCCAAGTAATTTTTCCTTTTCGCAACTACCTCTTACTACTACGGCTATTTGTCGCTAATATTGTTATTATCGTCGTCATGTTTCTATAATTACTATTTAAACTATATGTTTTATTATCAAAATTACTATTATCACTTTTATACCTTTTTTTAAAAAAATAATGAATTTATCGTCATATTATTTCAAATTTTATAAGTTAGAAGCCAAAAATAATTTAAAAGAAAGAAGGGAATGACCCAAAAATAGACCAAATGAGCTCCAAATCAGATCAAGTGATCTGCGCATTTCTATGTCAAAAATGAGCCCAAATATTCAGTCTTTTTAATGAAAAATCCGCCTATAATGAGCTCCAAATCAGGTTATATATTCAGCCCATATTAATTGTCAAATTTGTCCAAAATCTGCCCATTTTGCCACATTTCAGCAGCCCAAAGTCCCTCCTCCCAAATAGACCTAATACAACACACTTAGAAGCTGGCGCCGCTTCTTGCAAAATCTTCAAACCTTTTCATCTTTGACAGAAGCTCTTTCTCCATTTTCATACAATTTTTGGACGTTTCAGTGGTGTCTCCATCCCTCTTTCTGATTTCATGCTTCAAAGAGTATCATATCAAAAGCACAATAAAAGTTTTCCCTTTTCAAGTATAGCTTGAAGCAAATCACGTTTCCTCTGTTTGAATCACGTGAAGACTGATCTCGTCTCATTCAAAAACGTTCAAGTTTGAATGGATGATTTGGAAAAAGGTTCAAAATTCGAAAGATTCAATTTCCCGCCCAAAAGAGACCTCCGAACCTTAGCCCTTTTTCTATAAATACAAGCTTTAGACAAGTTTTTGGGGCGCAGGTTTTTAGAATCGATTTTCAGCCAAAACTGCCTGAATACCTTCCTTTCTCTTAGAAAGATATTACTTTTCCAGCTCTTTGTTTGTCGAGTTTGAAGTAGCGATTTCGAGTGTAGATCCGTAATCGAGAAAACTCCAGTTCGCAGCTCCGAAACAGGTGAAAAATCTGACTCGAATATGTTTATTTTGTCATAAAAAATCACGTTTTTGGGTCCTTGTATTGTGGAGTGTTTGTTCTTGTTGTTAGATTCCATTTATGTTATGAGTTTTGAGCGGGTGAAGGTCCATGATCCATGTTTTAGTTCCTCTGTTTTGCTTTGAACTGTTACTATGTAAAGCTGCATATTCATTTTTCTTTTTTTGAGACAACTCCTTTATGGTTAATAAATTAGGATTCGGTCCATTCTGATATAGAGTAGCATCTTTACACCTATGAATGTCTAACCTGGGATTCTCTTTTAAATCCTCCTGTTATATAAACATGTATAGGATCACTAAATTTATAATGAATGTCATATTATTTTTTATTTAGTGTTATAGAAGAAACTATTTTTGTTAGAACATTTTTGTGTTATAAATTTTGAAATCCGCAAAAATAACTTTCTAAAGCTAAAGTAAGCATGGGATCAGTACAGGTCGCATCTTTGAAACCATATTTAATGAAATACATATTCAAATTATTGTTTCCTTAAACACAAGATGTAGATATAAGTCTCCAAGACACCTCTTTAGAATATCAATGTTAGATTGTCATGGCATTTAGTTTTCTGTATATATATTCTCAAGGATAACATATATGTTTGTCATCCAGTTCTACATGGCTGCCTCTTTTATTTTATTTTATTTTGTTGTCTTTGTTAAGAGATTCATATGTTTTGTTAGTTACGCTAATCTCATTTTCTTTCTCTTTTATATATGTACATTCGGGAGCTCGTTTGGAGTTGCGATACAACTCCACCTCTACCCAAACTACAGAAGCGACTAATATATGCATTTTAGCTCGTGTCTACAATGACTTACTCATCCCAAAAGAAAATCCCGCACTTCCTCCTTATCTCAAAGCTTACATTTTTATGCATACATATATGTTGTTATCTTTTGACTAATGTTTTATTTATTATTTTGCACCTATATTTATGTGTTGTTTCAATTTATGTTTTAACTTATGCAAACTAACCAAGACTATTAGCAAGCAAAGTTGCTCACCTTCCCCTCCTTTAGATATTGGGTTTAATATATTAATTTGGCTTAGAATAATGACCTTTAAATTAAGTTCTTTTTGTTGCTTAACTCGTTTGTTTAGTTTGAGAAAACATAATTTTGCAAAGAAGCTGGACCCTTGTTTACAATGAATATGTATCAACCCTTAAATCATATTTTTTAAAACTAAGGTCTTAAATATAACTTTTCTAACACTTTCCACAAACCTATTTTTAAAGTTAAAAACTAAAGTGTAAATATTTGAGCTCTAAAATGAAGCATTTTGAGAATTCTAAAAAGGGGAATTTGTATGTCTTCGGTTTATACTTTAAAAAATGTAAATTTTAGTAAAATGTTGATATATTTAAAGTTGCTATGAAACTATATAAAACAATGAGAAGAATAAAGTAGGGAGAAGAGAAAAGATTTCTTATTCCTCTTGAAGTATATGTAGGATTTACAATGAACGAAAACTCTTTTATTTATAGGGGAACCTAACTTTGTTCCCAATTAGGATACCTAACTACTACCCTAAAAGGACTTCACATAATTAGACATTCACTATAATACAAATATGTTTATAACACTCCACCTTTAATATCGGTAGATTATGTGACTCGTTAAAACCTTACTAGATAAAACACAGTGGGAAAAAATCTAGTGAAGGAAAAAGAGTACATATCTAATAATATGCATTATGGATGCCTTATTAAAAACCTTACAAGAAAAACCCAATGGGACAAAACCTTGTAAGAGAAAAAGAGTACATCGTGTACTAACTCCCCCTAATGAGAACATCAATCCAAGAGACTTGAATCTTTGTTTTTCAAGCTTGTGCACCATCTTCTTGAAAGTTGTAGTTGATAGACCTGGTGAATAAATCAGCTATAGTATTACTTGAACAAACCTGTTGCATGTTGATATCACCATTCTTGGGAGCTCATGAGTGTAGAAAAGCTTTGATGAAATATGTTTCTTCTATCTCCTTTTATGAATCTTCCCTTCAGGGCCAAATAATTCTGCATCACCATTCTTGGGAGCTCATGAGTGTAGAAAAGCTTTGACGAAATATGCTTCTTCTATCTCCTTTTATGAATCTTCCCTTCAGGGCCAAATAATTCTCCAAGTCCCTATTTGAAATCTCTTCAAGAGTTTCAATTCAAGTCATCAACTTGCATAACAATACAAAAGATTCTTGATTGCTTTAATCTATATATGAGGATTATAAACAAGTTTTTCAAAAACTTGTACATACTTTAGATTTTGAATCCTTCAGAAATTTTCATATTGATTTTGTCAAGTGATTGACAACATTCAATTTTAAATGTATGACATCTTCTAATGTCTAGACTGCAAGTCAAATAAGTTTTACGCTTACTAAGATGCATCATTCCACTTTTCACTTAATAATTATTTCTACACCAACATGCTTTAATAGTCATAGAATCTATATCATCATAATCTTTTACAAAATTGTGCATTATTGTATCAAAGATATCGTCAACGATATATCATATTGTATCAATTCACAATACGACATAACTTATTGAGATCTCATCACTTCATTATTTTCAGGAACGCACCCCTCTCATGAGGTTTCATGAAGTGTTATGTCATAAGCTCTTCAAGAGCACATTGCCTCCTTATTATGATCATTTTGATTCTTTGATCCTCCCTCTTTTTCAAGGATTATTTTTTTCTTAGATTCGATTAGTCTATCATGTTTCATGCATCTCGTAGACTCTATCCTTTAGAAACATTCAATAGGAGCATTTACAACTCTTGTGTTGCTTCTTATTTCCCACTTATGTTAGACAAACTAACATATATCTCAATCTATTTTGGAGAGTCCATCTTTGTGCATCATAGTATATTCATTAATCATATATTGCACATCAAAATTATCAGATGAAAAATATTTGGTCCCTGACCATAAACCAATTAAGAGAAAAATTGATCATAATTTATTGGTCCGATGCGTACAATTACTTTTGTATGCAATATCATATTTCAGATCAACACATGAAGCTTTATTTTCATAAGCAATGATTTCACTATATGAGACATTTAATGTCACATCATCTTGAATATTTATCAATCTTATCAAGATAAATTATCTTTATTACATATTCTGAAAGTTGTGCTCTTAACTCAATTATCTTGCACAAACAATTTTGCGAATGTCAAACTGCAAGTTGACAACAAACGCACATGTGATCATCTTATAGATGCATCTCTTTATCATATCGCATGCTAGGTGAACGAGCCGATATTCACCTTTTATATTGTTCAAAAGTTAGGGATTTAGTCCCAATATTAGTTGATCCAATCAACTTGTCATGAGAACAAACAACAAAAACAATTCTTGAAGAATTCTCTAGTTCTTCAATGTATGTCCATTACTCAGTATGCACGTCTTTGGGATGACCAAGTTATTCACGCCAATTAATAAAATTGTTTGTACTTGTAAACTCCAAGTTTACTATGCCATGTACCTTTAGCTTTAGTAAGTTTCTAATTTACTATTATATAGCAAATTTCAATTTTATTACTCCGAAGGGTATTTTTCAGATTTATTTCTTCTCAGTTATTCTACCCCTTCTAGAGGTGAGTCGTGATCTCATCACTGAACGGACTAATCTGATTATCAGAAAACTGTGCACGTAATCATATTATTTGTGCCGACATTTTTGCAAACATCAAGTTGTGAGATAACAATAGGCACACATGAGACCATCTAGAAGAAACATCTATTAGAACCATTAAGTATCTAAACATTCCACTAGCTGGATGAATAGATCCACAAATATCCTCATGTATACGTTCCTAGAACGCAGGGGACTCAATCTCAACTTTCGTTTATGATGGTCTCACAATTAACTTGCCTTGCTAACAATCAGTACAAGAAAATTCACCATTTAAAAGAATTTTTAGGTTCTTCAATGGATGTCCATTTTAATTTTTCATAATTCGTCTAAACATTGTAGACTAATGATGTCCCAGACAATCATGCCAAATTAAGAAAGTATTGGAATTAGTAAACTTCTTATTTACTATAGAAAGTGCCTCAATTGCACTAATTCTTGTCCAATACAATTCTGAAGATAAAACATGAAACTTTTCTATAACACATGTCTACTCAGAGACATTCTTGGTGATACCACATCATTGACCAAAGTTCACGATCTTTTCCACGCCTAGCATGGTGGCTTACACCTCATTCCCTTTAGAGAATGAATCTATTTTTTTAGCATTTATCAAAAGTTCTCATTCTTCAACATGTGAGCATATCAAATTATGATAGCTTTTGTACCTCATTCCATATTCATGTGCATTATTCAATCACTTGTCTTCTTTCAAACATATTATGCACTACTACCACATTCACTTTAAGTAATGGAGCAAATTCAGTAAATTTCATGACTTCTCATCAAAAACACATTAGTTTTTCTTTAGTCATCATTATATCATCAATATAGTGCATTAAGACTCAAATCCAATATCTTATCCATCTAAAAGTGTCTTAGGCCATAAATCGATGGGACTTGAACCCAACATCTTCTGATCATGGTGCACCAAAACTTTAACCAATGTATTACCCTCTTGGTGCGATTGGACGTAAATCCATCGTCTTACCCTCTTGGTGCGATTGGACATAGATCCATCGTCTTACCCATAATTGAGACTCACTCTAGAACCTTTAAAATATTATCACTTCTAAGCTTATATACATATATGTAATTTAGCCATAATATGACTTAATTATGAAAAATCACCTTGACCATATATTGTCTGCTAACTCAACAAGAGTTCAAGTATATTTGTCATACACCGTGAGATATCTAATTTATAAGATTGTTTAGAATTAATTTTACAAATATAATATTATACAAATAGTAATCCATTAGCATTAGCAATATGTTGGACTTTCCAATAAAATAATTAGTTTTTCAGTAGATATGTAAATAGCAATACACATGTTATAGGTAATTTGTATATACACCCAAATGGTCAAAACACAATAACATATGTTGAAAATCCACGTTGTGATTTTATTTTTAAATCAAAAGTGAATAGTATTTCACAAACCCTTTTCTTATACTAATAATAATTAGTATAATACTTACCTGATATCTAAAGCTTACAGCTTTGCCACATGCTACACGAACATATCAATCGCCCAAAACTCAATTGGTTAGAGACTCGTGCTGATAACGTATTATGAAACTATATAAAACAATGAGAAGAATAAAGTAGGGAAAAGAGAGAAGATTTCTTATTCCTCTTGAAGTATATTCAGGATTTACATATCTGATTATATAAAACAATGAGAAGAATAAAGTAGGAAAAAGAGAGTAGATTTCTTTATTTATAGGGGAAACCTAACTTGGTCCCCAAGTAGTATACCTAACTACTACCCTAAAAGGACTCCACATAATTAGACATTCACTATAATACCAATATGTTTATAATAAAAGTTTTAAAACACAACTCTTTTTGGCGAATTTTGAGTAGGCAAATTTAAAAATAAAAGATTTTCAAGTGGTTAGAGATTTTTATTCTTAATCAAGGCAAATGTATATTTGATCTTTTTAGCCTTAAGATTTCTTTTGATTCAATTTCATGAAAAGATTTTCTTTCTTCAACAAAAGAATTTGACTAGGTCACCTATTTTGAAAGTAACAATTACGTATATTTCTCTCAAACTCTTTTTCTCCATAAAATATCAAGTTTAAACTGATTTAAAACCTCTAAAGTTAGATAAGTGTTTTGTTTCATTTTTTTCGGATCTTTATATATAAAGTTAGTATATTTCAAGGTTTTGTACTTTAACCCTTTTTCTCAAGGCTAAACTTGTCATGATTTTACTACTACTATTTTTCTCTTAGCTTTTAATGATCATTTTATCTTCTCTTTAATTAACCTAAGTTTGAGAGGTAATCGATTTTTAACGAATCTTAAAGGATGTTGAACCCCTTCCCTTTAGGATAACTAGAACCCTTACTTAGAATCACTTAAGTTAAGTAGACCTTTATTGGAGTCAATTTTAGTCTCACTTTGTTAAATATTTAGGTGCCCTAATTCACCGTAATTAATTAGGTGGACACTTCTTAAGTTAGTTTAATTTAGAAATCACCAATATGGACACTTCTTAAGTTAGTTTAATTTAGAAATCACCAATATGTCGTACACTATTTGACGTAAGTTAAAATGGGGTATAACAACCCTTTCAATCATTTTCTACTCACAAACAAACATGACATACCTATTAGCCAAAAACAATACAAGCCAACCTCTATCTAGACCTCTTCCTTTATCTACCTCATTCAATAACCCTAGCAGTGGGTGCGGGGCAAGCTCCCGATTTCTGATCGCGGATGCACGAGTCTTCATTAATTGTGAGAGAATGAGATAACAAGATAGAACTCCAACAAGTCAAGTGTGCACGATACGGAATGAAAAAAAAATAGAAGATTCCTAAATGTCCAATGACCTCTCAAAGATAAGTATGGATGTCATCACACCGATCTGCGAGACTCTACTAGACATTCCTCTTGTACTCGTGAGACTGATAAACCTAGGGTTCTGATACCAAATTGTGACGATCCAAAATTCACATGTCGTGATGACACCAATGTTTCCAACCAATCGATAGGCCACCCAATAGTTATTACCAATTTAACTAAATAATTAAGGCAAAAAGGAAAAATAACAAGTAGAATACCTCATATACTAAGTCTTTCATAAGTATGAAGTGCGGAAAGATAAATACCACCCAAGATTTTGATGTCATAAGTGCAAGAGCTTCTAAAATATGATACAAGTCCAACTAATATGAAAAGTCTAGACATAAGAAATATCATATCAGAATACCAAAACAATCTAATAAATAGAGATAGATGAAAGTGCGGGCTACAGAATATCCAAGTAATGTACCACAACTCCAAGATAATCCAAACTCTAACTCAAAGCTCCAAGAAATGCGCTAGAATTCAAAAATTTGCACCACAAGAGAGTGTAGCAAGTGTAGTATGAGTACGAAACCACGTGTACCCAGTATATCTTATAGACCGACAACGAAGAAGTAGTGACAAAAATATATAAGAAAATCATCCTTTAATTTTTATCAGTCTACATTATACTTATTAGTTAAGTTTCATCATGTAAGGATAATGAAATATCACACAATGTCAAACCACCAATAAGGAACATAATTAGCAAGAATGAGGAATGTAATGAGATGTAATACAATGTGACACTATGAAATGATATGCCTCAGATGCCAAGTACTTTCTCAACCATATATACATGATACTGCTCGAAAATACATCGAGAGTTCATGACCCATGGGGGACTCTCGAGGTCCATATACTGACACGGACGATCTCCACGTGTCTGTGTGGATGATCTCAAAGCACTATCATAAAATCAAACAATTTCTACACGAATGATTTCCACGTGCCCAAATTATAATTTTAACATCTCACAATCCCAAGCATGGATGATCTCCAGGTGCCCAACTTATACTCAATCTCATGTCAATGAATGTGCACAATATGATTTCTATAAAAGGGGATGATGATGCATCTCAATCAATCAAATATCAATATGATATATAATCACATCAACTGTAACAAATATGCGGTTTCAACAAAGAAACAGAATCATACAAGAGAATTCAAGTCAATAATACATCAGTTAATGCCCACATGCTTTGAAATTGTCGGATTACAATCCACATACTATAGTAAAAAAAATTCCCTTTATAAGACCAGTACTCGTACCAATGACCGTCACACCATTCGTACGAGACCCCATCTTTCACCCTTACCCATTGTATATTCCCTTTTTAATCTTTATTTAGGAAAATCCCTCAACCCATTGTATGTTCTCTTTTTAATCTTTAATTAGAAAAATGTCCCTCAATGAAGTCTAGAAAGTCTTAACATACCTTGAATGTCGAACACATGTCACGAATCCTGAAGATTTCACTATTTCCTTTTGTAAAGCTTTAGACGTTCCCAGTCTATCAATTATGTAATATTTGTAAGTAAATAAATCTATAGACACTCATATTACTATATGTCTATCCTAGACCCAAAAACTAACACATATCTCTAATTAAGCTCCTAATTTGATACAATTAATATGTCAAGTCTCATTTTCCCTAAAATTTAGGCCTAGAGTTAAGTCTTAATTCCTCCAAATAACATAATTCTAACAATGTTCATATAATTCAATACACCTCTTAGTTAATTTTATTATATACATCAATATTATCATAAGTTAAATTCCAATACAGAAACACGAGAAAATGAATTTCCACATCATTAGTCATCCATCACATACTCCTAATATAAATAATGTTTAAAAAGACTCCATCGTGCATGAGTATACTATACCTTTAAATATATATTAAGAAATATTTTTAATGCTTAATTTTAGAATTTAAATTAATTTTGTTAATTCAATATAAGTCATGTTTAAAAAGACAAATATGTTTTGTTCTTTTTCTGATTTTATCTTATTCTTTTTCTTCTATGTAAATTAAAAGGTATTCTTATCATTGAAAATGATTTTAAGATTAAAATGTTTTTCATTTTTAAAACTACTAACAAAATTATTTTCATGTATTTCTTTTATAAAACAATTGGTACAGTTATTTTATTTTATTTAAAAATTTTTTATATAAATTTAGATTTGTACTATGTACAATTTAGTATTTTTTTACTTTTAAAAATGATCATTCAAAAAAAATTTAGTTTTTAATTTAAGTATTTCCTTAAAAAAATATTTTCAAATTTTATTTTTGAAATTAATATAATTACAAATTACTATTTTTTTGTGGTGTTAACACATGAATCTTTTTACTTCTCCTACTATAGTATGATAATCTATTTATTTATAAAATTGTTCAAATGTTTTATTTTGTAGGTACAATTCAACATT
>NW_026027799.1:0-649 GCF_019186545.1 Solanum stenotomum | reverse complement strand
ATCAAGGATAAGATAACTGTATTGACCTACTCCCAAATCTAAACTTATCAAAAATAATAAAACCACCACCTAACCAAGCCCCCATAAGCTCGGCAGGTACAAACAGCACACATACCACCTACTCAGGCCCCCATAAGCCGGAAGGTGCCAATCAACCTATATACCCCTATCGATAGTCCCCTAGCCCCGAAGGCAGTCACATAGCCCTCTTAGGCATCAACATAGCTTATAGACAACTCATAGCCTTCTTAGGCAACAACATAGCCCTGTAGGAAGCACATAGCTTTCTTAGGCGTCAATATATATCCATGTAGGCAACTCATAGCCCTTCTAAGCATCAATATAGCCCTGTAGGCAACTCATAGCCCTTCTAGACATCAATATAGCCCCGTAGGCAACTCATAGCCATTTTAGGCGTCCATATAGCCCTGTAGGCAGAACATAACTCTTCTAGGCATAGATTATATTCCTGCAGCTAACCACAATAGCCCAAAGGCAACAATAACAATCCAACAGCTAAAAACGAGCAATTTAGTTATAAGCAACATATACAAATAGCCTCTAAGTCGTGTCCAACATACGAATGCTACTACTGAATAAGAATCGCGATAAGAGAGGAATATACGCACTCGAGCAGCCAACAATCAAC
>NW_026027798.1:0-673 GCF_019186545.1 Solanum stenotomum | reverse complement strand
TTTGGCTACAGCACCCGGTTCGAGTCCATAGTCCAGCCCATATAGGTTGACTCATTAGCTATAGTACCCGGTTAGAGTCTGTGGTCCAGCTTGCACGTGGTGTCTTCCCAATTCCTCCCTAAAGCTTCAGTTAGTCTTGATTATTCTCATCTGTAGGTTGAGGTTTTGGAGGTTGGAGAGATTCCGATTAAAGTCCGGGACGTAATGAGATCTTGGAATATAATTGGGAATGGTTCAGTTAAAAGTCCGGAAATTGGTAATATTGTGATAGACCTTCTAGCTCCATTATTTTACTTCAACTACCGGTGCATCTGCCGGGCTTATGGGGGTCCGTATAGGTGGTTTCTTTTATTGTGCACGAGCGTACCCGTTGGGTTTATGGGAGCCCGACGGAGTTAGAGAGATTACTTGTCTTTGTTTCCTGTACGCTCGTGTACATACCCATATTTACTACTCTTTGCACTTGATGTGACCCTTTATTTGCATTTAAGTTCACTTTTGCTTATCTTGCTCAGTCGGCCTATGATGCCTACTGGGTACCTGTTGTTTTGGTACTCATGCTACGCTCTGCATCTATTTTGTGATGCAGGTCCGAGCACTAGTAGCCAGCGTTGATCGAGCTTGGAGTAGACTTATCTAGAGACGAGGGTGAGCACACGACGTTTTGTACTAT
>NW_026027797.1:0-249 GCF_019186545.1 Solanum stenotomum | reverse complement strand
TTTCATTTTGTAATTTATGAGTTTTTTTGTTCGATACTTATATTGAAGTTCGAATAATCCGAATTCAAGTATTGTAGAGCCCATTTGTATTTTTTTTTAAATTGTAAGAAAAATGCTTATGCAGGTGTAAAGAAATAAGTTCATTCACATATTTATGGTTCATATGGATATAGATTCTATAGCAAATAATTAAAAAAGGAACTAGAAGTATAAACGTAATAAAAATCCTCATACACTATATATTTCATA
>NW_026027796.1:0-495 GCF_019186545.1 Solanum stenotomum | reverse complement strand
TGCCTTCAAAGGGCAGCTCTTTGTCACAAAAACTAATTCGGTGCCCTCGAACAACTTGGTTTATCATAGCCGCTAGATTGTCGCTGTTAGTACCCACAGGCACATATGTGTCGTCCAAAGCTCTCATCAAAGCCTGTCTATGCAACTGCGAACTCATCAATAAAGCCCACACAGAAATCTGAGCCGGCGTCTTCTCTAGATGCTTCACAATCGAATAATCTTTCGGTTGCATTTTTCTCCAGAACTCCTCAGCTTCGGCTTCATTAATCGGCCTTTTAGTCTGATCTTTTTACTGCACACCCTGGATCAGCTCTTCTGGCGCGTAGCACCTGCCAGATCTGGTCATACCCTGGGAAACTGCCGTTTCAATCACGAACTTTGGTCGGGCAAGAGTTTCTCGTGGCACCAAGGCAACAGCCTTCTCGGGTGTCAGAATTACAAACTCTTTCTTTTCTCTGATGCTCAATGAAGCTACTGCCTTTTCTAGTTCATCAG
>NW_026027795.1:0-9294 GCF_019186545.1 Solanum stenotomum | reverse complement strand
AAATGATTTGTGAAAAGACCAAAATGCCGTTAAATTTCCGGAACGGAATCCCTGCCAACTGCCCAACTTTCAAAGATCATAACNCTCGGAATCGAGCAAACTCAGTGGCGTTGGAAAGATCGTTCCACAAGCTTCGAAACCATAACTGGAACTACTCCTAACTCATCCTGAGCTAGGAGTTATGACTGCTCAAAGTTGGCCAAAAACTCACTGATTTCCACACTTAGCCAAATTTTCAGATTTTTGAACTTAGACAAATTTTCCAGATTCTGGACTACCAAATTTCCAGATTTTAAATTTTTCCAAAAAATGACTATTTCCAAATTTCAAGCTTCTTCATATTCATTTTTAAATTGTCGGATGTTACAAGAGTTTTGGAAAATGTTTTCCTCAATTTTAGAAGGGAAGTCAATGTTCCTAAATTTGAGGAGAATGAGTTGATTTGAAAAACATTTTCTAAACATTTTAAGCCAACCAAATATGGGAAAATTGAAAAATATTTTCTAGAAAATGTTTTCCTAAATGAGACTCTCCCAAAGTGGAAAAAAGAAAATCCGAAATGGGACTTTCACTCAAACTGGAAATACATACTAGACATTTATGGGTCGTTTGATAGAGTGTATTAGAAAAAATAATGCATATATTAGCCTTGTGTATTACTAATACATTGTTTGTTACTCTTTCGTAATCTATGTATAACTAATGCTTGCATTAGTTATACAATCTATTGTATGTTAAGGTGAGTATTACTAATACCATGAATTTCTAGGCATTAACAATGCAATGGTTTTAAAGCATGCATAAGCATGATTAAAGACTCAGTTTCTTCTCAAAACCTTTATTATATATCTTTTCCAACATTATAGTGGAGTGTATCTTTGTAAATATTTTTTTTATGCAATACATGCTATTTTTAATACATTAAATCAAACGATGCATAAAAATAATTTATGCATAATTAATGCAAGCATAACTATTACATGCAGTGCTAATGTAAGCATTCTTAATACACTCTATTTAGCATTATTCTTATACGTTCTACCAAACACATAGACAATAGATGAGGATTTAACAACAATTAAGTGATCATGAATTGGAATTGGCTAATATCCTATCATTTGTTAACAATTTTTCTCTTGTAATAAAGAAACGTCAATGTCTCAAGGTGGAATCGTACTCATTAACTAGCTATTGAGTGACTATCAAATATCCCTTTAAAAAAATAGTGAATTGTTACTTCATATTGCAGACAATAAAATTCGCGTCCAGATAATAATAATCAAGAACGGAAAATTATGCAACAATCGTTTTATTGATTTAAAGTGCGAGTCTTACAATTTTCATGATTTCTCTGAATTCGCATTTTCGGATATAATTCAAGGGCTCTTTAGCTTGATCTTGAATTTGTCTTGAACTTGAACTTGAACTTGAACTTGAACTTGAACTTGAATGTTATCTTGATCTTGAACTTTATTTTGATCTTGGATTCAAGGGCTTTGGAGTTTGTTCTTGAATCTTCGATGAACTTGAACTTGAACTTTATCTTTATCTTGACTTCTAGTTGAATTCAAGGGCTTCGAGCTTGATCTTGAATCCGGTGGTCTTAATCTTGATCGTTCTTGATCTTGATCGTTCTTGAACTTGAACGCTTGAATTCTTGAATTCTTGAACTTGTAGCGTGTAGAGAAATCTGCAGCTTTTGATCTACGAGCTTTCTCTAGCTTCTTTTTAGAATTCTTGGTTTCTTTTCTGAATTATGAGGGCCCTATTTATAGCTTTAAAACAGAGGAGTTGTGATTGAAACATGATTCCCTTCGGCCAATCAGATTGAAGTGACATGACATATGAATTTTATGGAGCAGACTTTAATCAAAGGGAAAACTATATGAGTAAGCTAACATTTAGTACTTAATTATACTACATGGCTATAATTTTAATTAATTATAGAAAATGGGTTTTGTTTAAGAAAATGGTTATGGGGGTCCCACCATTTTAGTATGAATTGTGTAGAATCCCAACTGCCCTTTTATACAAACCTACACACAACCTCTCTCTACCACACCCACATAATTATCTCCTTATTTTTTCTCAACTCACCATAAATCTTTCAATTACCCATAAATCTCTCAACAGAATCAAACAAAAATTTTAAAATATTTGTCTCCTAATCATTCTAATTTGATTCGAGGTATCATCCTTTTTTTTTTTTACTTCCATCAGTTTTTAACTAATTGTATTTATATAATTTTTTCGTTTTCCCCAAATATTTTATAGTTCTACAGTCAAAATCTCGATTCCTTTGGTATAGTAATCACAAACATTCTAATCATGGAGGAACTATTTTCATCAAAGAGAATCACTAGAGGTATACATTTGCATGCAATAGAATCGGTACGAAATTCATCTTTTCGTTGGATTTAACTCAAGACTGTGAAGCAAGTGTAAATTCTATTGCCAAATCAAAAAAAAAAAAGTACAAGAACATCTTCTGACTCAAAAACAATTGGAGACGATGATTATGTTGCAATGGACCAACAAGAATCAGAAGATTTTGAAGTATTTGGTACATTCTCGTTTCAATTTTATTTGTATATATGTAATTTAATTATTTTTTTGGTATATGAATAATTAATTGGAGTGCATTATGTCATAGTTGTATACATTACACAACTTTTAAGCCACACATGTATAAAACATGCTTATATAGTTTTTCTGCTGTAGTTATACATTTCCAGCAGTTGTATAAATATTTAGTTAAATTCATAAGGTCTTTTGTGTACGAGTATCTAAATGGTTTACAATTGTATAAACTATGTCGTATTTGTATATATTATCGAGTTTTAAGTCATATATATATATATATATATATATATAACAACGCTACAACCGAACAATTATAGATATACAACTGCAACACAACAATTTTCGTCATTTCATTTTCCCCAAATGCATCACCAAAATTACTATACCAGACATCACTTTAGATAAATTAAAAATGAATTTTAATACACAATTGATTTAATATATAGTTTGTTCAGTCACATATACAAATTGATTTAATTCAAATACAAATACAATTAAGATATACAAATCACTTGTATTACTATATAAAACTCATTTTATATAAACATCACTTATATATACAATTTACTGGTAAACATATACAAAATAATATACGTAAATGAAAGGGTTCAAAATTCTGTATGTATTATTGTATCCATTATATACAAATACATTTTTAATATTACAAACAAATTTAGATGTTCGTAGTGATCACTTTCATATCATATTCAAGAAGTAATAAGTATTCATAAAATTCCAACTATACAAAATACGAATAAAAAATAAACCACTGCTTCATATAAATTCTTTTTAACGGATTCATAGTTATACAAATACAATCAAATTTACATTATATATACATTAAAATACGATCCAAACGTACTTAGTAGCTCAAATAAAGAAAAGAAAAAAAGGGAAAAAGCACATCGATTCACCAAAAGAAATTTTAAATACAAATGTTTAAAATTAATTCAGACATATACAAATGACGTAATATAATTGATTGTTGTGTTAACCTTAGTTGTATAATTTACAAAGAAATCAATGCATTTTTTTATTAAAATTCTGTAGAAATATTGATATCAGCGACCCAATGAGATATAATAACCGTTATTTAAGAGATTGTTTCCTTTCTTATAACCGAAATTGGCTCAATTAATTAAACCAACTTAATAACCTATATGTATAATTAATTAATAAAAATCGGAATATACAAATCAGATTCGGTTTAGCCATTAAAACTATAGCTATGCTATGTAAATAGGCAATTCAGCTAAAGAGGCCTATTATGTTTCACATCATAGCTATTTATGAAATTTTCCCATAATTAAATCCATATTTATTGGACTTAAATAATTAATTCATAGATTATATTAATCCATAATATTTATTTGAACTAATATATTCATGAATTTTATATACTTCGAATCATTTTTATAAATATATATTTAATAAATTTTAAATGATTACACATATATTTTTGGCAATGCTTAATTTGTGTTTTATCTATCATAAAATATAAATAATTCATTAGTACTCACTAATTGCACAATCTTTTAAGTATGGAAGAGGCGACTCAATATAACGGGTGGTCTAAACCAAATTTCTTTACGGGCCATAACAAGTCTTCTAGTTTATAAATTTAATGATCAGCCAATTGTCTTTTTAGTCTTTTTCATAATGTAAGTTTCAAGAAGAAAGAAAGAATAAAAGAATTCGAACTTGTTGCTTGTAAAATAAATTGGAAGTCTTCTGAATAAGTTTTATTATAAAGCTCTTAGAGGTATATAACATTTGGGTAAAATGAAGAAAACTAACGTTATTAACCTAAGAAGAAAAGACAAAATATAAAGTGTATTAATGGTTGGAAAACAAAAAGTCTTTAACAACAACAGTTTGTAAACTTAAGAATAAAAGAACAATGTAAAGATGAAGACAAGAAGAATATAAGACAATATGAACCCTTGTGCTTCTATTTATAGTGTAACATAGAGGCATACAAAAGGTTAGTCATAAACATGACATTAACATGAATATAATGGGGGAGGTTATAGAAATGAAATGTTACAAGAATAATGGTTATAAAGGTGGAGGTTATGGAGGTTATGGTTATCTTTATAGTAGAGGAAAGTAATGGAGCAACTTCTTGATGTAGTGGACATCCACAATATATTATTTTATAACACTCTCCCTTGGATGTCCATAGATAATACGCCTCGTTAAAACCTTACTAGGAAAAATCCCCGTGGGGAAAAATCCTAGTGAAGGAAAAAGAGTACACATATCTTTTAATACGTTTTGTATGTTGCCTCGTTAAAAGCCTTACTAGGAAACCCCAATTGAGATAAAACCATGCTTAAGGAAAAGAGTACAACGCGTATTTTTCTCCCCTGATAAAAACTTTACTTGATATCTCGGAAACAATGCATTCCAATTTTGTATCACAACTTCTCAAATATTGATGTTGGCAATCTTTAGTGAATAAGTTTACAAGATTGTCACTTGAATGGATCTTTGAACGTGTAACATCCGGCAAATTGAAATAGCTATGAAGAGGCTTATAATTGGAATTAACTATTTTTGGAAGGAATTCAAAAATCTGGAAATTTGGCTAAGTGTGGGAAATCAGTGAGTTTTGGCCAACTTTGAGCAGTCATATCTCTTAGCTCCGGATGAGTTAGGAGTAGTTCCAGTTATGTTTGCGAAGCTCGTGGAATGGTCTTTCCAATGCCACCAAGTTTTCTTGATTCCGAGTTCTTATGGGTGAGTTATACCCTTTGGAAGTTGGGCAGTTGGCAGGGAATCCGTCCGGAAATTTGTAAGGGTATTTTGGTCTTTTCCCTAGCCTTTTATTTTGGTTATATAAATATGTTAGGCTGATTTTTTGATCAGTTTTACCACTTTAAAAGAAGTGAGAGTGAGGATTTTGAGAGAAGAAGAAGAGAAGAAGAGAAGAAGAAGAGAAGAAGAGGAGATCAAACAAGTTTCCGTCGTGGATATCGTCGGGGGTGATCCCTATTAAGGTATGTGAGTTCATAGTGTTGGGTAGATCCTTTCCCCCACACGCCAAGCTCATTTTATTTTCGAGAAAAGATTGGTTATGTTGTTGAAGTTGTTGTTGATGTTGTTGATTGTGTTGTTGATGTTATTGATTGTGTTGTTGAAGTCCCTTGTTGATTTGGGACATGTTTCTGGTTGTGTTTTTGAGTTGAATCTATTGTATGTTGAGGGTTTTAATGATTCTAAGTGATTTGGGGAAGAAACCATTCGATTTTAGGCGAAATAAGGTGAGAAAACGAGAAAACAAACTTGCTGAAATTTCTGGGTTGGGGGCTTGGCACGACGCGCCTGCTAGAGCGCCCCAAACCCTCCTCTGAAGTGTAGGGGCTGGGGCCCCGCGCCTCCCATGGCGCCAGGGTCACCTGGCCCATCCAGTTTGTCGTCGGTTGCCCCGTTTGAGTTCATTTAAAGTGCGCATTCACTCCTTTTCGATTCTAACTACTCTAAGCTACTTCTAAACACCTAAAAGTCATTCCTACTATGATTATAATCTTGAATTCATAATTCAAATTCAAGGTTGAGTTGCGAGTTATGTTTTGAGAATTCTTTCGAATATTCTAAGGAAATCCCTTTGAGTCTTTTTGAGGAGTCGTCTACAATTTCTAGTAACTTGTTTCAAGACTCGAGCAAGTGAGTAAGAAAATGAGAAGTGTCGTAAACATGAGATCATTACCGTTGAATCCATAATCCAATTCAAGGTGAGTTAGGATCAAAGTCAAGTGAAGTTAGAGCCAAACTTAGAAGTTAAGCAAGTCAAAGCAAGTCTTTAAAGCTTTCCAAGAGTCGTTGTCGAACGTTTCAACTTCATTTTAAGGCTCAAGTTCCAAGTTAAGTATAAAGTTTCAAGTCAAGCAAAGAGTATAGAGTTTCAAGTCAAGTGAAGAGTATCGAGTTTCAAGTTATGTCAAGAGCATAAAGTTGAGTCCATTTCTCAAAAGCTATTAGGGAACTAAGTATTCCCAAAGAAGTTTATAAATGTTTTCACATTTAAGATGAGAGGAAACCGAGATTTCCAAAAGAGTTTTGAGAAGTTTGAGTACTATCTCTTTTTGAGAAAAGATGAGTTTTGCGAAAGAATTTCTAAAATATGATTAGTATGACAAATCGAGTATGTCATCAATGTTTAAACAATATGGTGTCTAATTATACTATCAATGTTTAAGCAGTATGAATATCCCGAGTCATTAATGATCATATTAAAATATGGTTTTGAGATGTTCTTTTTTAAAAAGAGTTTTCAAGAGCCTTTTTGGCTAGTTTTGAGTAAATATCTCAACTAAAGAAAGATGTGTTTAAAACACTAATGAGTTAAAGTATTTTTTTTGGGAGTAGTCTTGAGCACCGAATTGGGGACACGAGTTCATATTAACTCAACTCTCCATAAGAACCATGTAGCCAAACATGGGATTTCTCGGGTCATACTTTTTAGATGATCACGAAAGTTCAGCTAGCGGATCCACTAAGCAATAGCGTCCTATATGACGGCAAAGTATAGGACGAGTTCTGGCAGCGTGGACGAGACGCTGTATCACCACTTACACATGTAGTGGTGGTTGTCGGTTAGAGAACTCCTACAATATAAATTGCATGGTTCCTCGAGGGGTTCTGCTTAGTATGGATGGGGGTATGGGACTTCATTCATGCATTGCACAAGTAGACTTTGAGAGGAAGCATGGTATTTTCATGATATTATAAATATGATTTTCACGTCATGTTTTAAATAGTTTTACAAGCTTTATGCATGTTGCATGTGTCTCATTGCTTTACATTGAGTTCAGTTATTCATGAGTCGAACAGAGCCAAGGTAAGTTCTCTTTTGTATCCCTTTCAAGTTTAAGTTGTTGTTTAGCGGTCCAGCTCGCATACTCGTACATTCCATGTACTGATGCCAGTTGGCCTGCATCATTTTATGATGCAGACGCAGGTACCCAGGATCAGCATCCAGCACGCCGTTGATCCAGTTGAGCACTCCAGAGTCAGTGGTGAGCCTCTTTGCATTCCGGAGGACTCGTATATTTTGTGTTCCTAGTTTTGTTTTTATTAGGATGTTGCGGGGTCTGTCCCAACACAGTCAGTCAGTTAGTATTGAGTCTCTCATCTATGTATATATGTAAATATTCTATTTTGAGACTCGAGTTGCCTTTTTTGCCAGATTCTTTTCAGTTGAGTTGTTTTATAATCTTGCATGGTTTTGAGTTATTCTGTTGAGTTAGGTTTCCGCTGAGTTAAGAAAGCTAGGCCAAGGGTTTGCTTGGGGCCATAAATGGTCTCCGGGTGCCGGTCCCGCCCAGGGTGTAGGCTCGGGGCGTGACAGAACGTCTATCTCACCATTTTGTTAAAGATTATGTGTGAAAAATACTTTTGGTGAAATATACTTTGTTCGATCTCCTTTGATTGTATCCTCCCTTCAATTGAGTTATATATCATTTTCGTATATGGTAGCTAGAATATCCTTTTCAAAAGAAAATCACATATTTTCTGACTGAATATGATAGATCATGATTCCAACCAAACACACTCCCGACTTACTCTATAAATCAATATTATTTCTGCATGATTTGAAGAAGTGGTTACTGATGTTTGATTCTTTGAATGTCAAGATATTGTTGTGCCTCCATGTGTAAATAAATACTCCATTTGCGATCGAGCTTTATGCGGATCAAATAAATATTCAACATCTACATAATCAAATCATTTCTGACTCAGAGATTGATCATTTCAATTTTATTGAAGCTCGTCTTTTCTTCTCAAAGAAAATCACACATCTTTTATGTGTTGAGTCACTTGCTTTGTTAGTTTCTTGTCATAACTTGAATGATTATATGACAATCCTTTCACATGAATTTCGTAATGTATATCAAATAATCTTTTAGTATTTGCATAACCAACAATCTATAAGTGTACCAATTGCACTAATACATTGGCATTTTAAATCATTCATGATATCAAAAAGATTCTTTCTTTGTGTTAAGCAATCTCAAAATCATTGGGTGCTCAATGGAATTGCTTTAAGACCTTTTAAATCCTTCAAGGATTTTCATATAACATTCATCGTCTAGTTAGACATAATAATCATTCATTATACATATTCAAGTATTTCATCTATTGCCAGACTAAAACAAGTCTCATTGCATCCACCACTGGAGAATATATCTCTATTTAATAATGTCAGGATTTTTGCGAAAACCCTTTATGCCCCGAGGCATAAATCGCACTTTATATCTTATGGTTATACTTTCGCACAATGATTCATTTGTACCCCGCTAACATATATTTTGATCTATGAACAATAAGTTCAAAAACATTACTTTTCTAAGTAAAACAAAATATACTTGAATACTGCATTTTATTTGGCCACCACACTATATGACAGATTTGAATTTAAGATCCTCGTAATCATTTATAGCATTGAGTGCTACTTCATATCAAATATACCGTCAATAGTTATTTTGATTCGATTCCAATATGACATAACTTATCGAAATCTCTTCATTTTTCATCATTTTCAAGTACCTGAACTGTCACGACCGATTTATCAAGTCATGATGGCACCTACTATAACCCACCAGCAGGTAAGCCAACCCGTAACCCGGAACAACAAGTAATGGGTCTGAGGGTAGAAATTAAACAAGAGTAGGCAAATCACAATATAAACAGGTGGAAGCAAACCAA
>NW_026027794.1:0-455 GCF_019186545.1 Solanum stenotomum | reverse complement strand
AAGTGTAGGTACTAGTATGGGATGCTACATATATATTGCACGAGTAGGCTTGGAGAGGGTCATAGTGAGTTTCTCTAAATCCTAATGACTGTGACATGAATGTACCCTAAATGAGGTTATTAAAGAATGTTGGCTCTTAAATGCTTAATATGTTATGCATGTTACACTTGGGTTATATTACGAGTTATTTTCCCTTGTCATGTCTTAATTAATGATATACCTCTTATGTATGAGTATTGTGCAAAGGTGAAAGAAAGGAATGATAAGTTACTTTAAGTATGAGTATTGTGCAAAGGTGAAAGAAAGAATGGATGGTGGTATGGGACGCCATCCATACATTGCACGAGGTATAGCATAAGGGTTTCTTGAGGTGAAGGTCTAAGGTAAAGGTTTTCATGTTGATATTGTTTAAAGATGATATTATGAATTACTTGATGTTATGCTTGTCTTGTATG
>NW_026027793.1:0-11309 GCF_019186545.1 Solanum stenotomum | reverse complement strand
GCCACAATTATAAATGAAAAGCTATTACCGAGATGACTCTTCCCACACCTGTTACACTTGAATACAGTTTTCCCACTCAAAAAATTACCTTGAGAACGATTATTTCCACCAGACCTCAAATCTGAGAAATCACCATTGTCTGTCCTTTCCCTAATTTAATCCCTAGCCTTCTCCTTAAGTTTTACTTCTTTTATTTGTATGGAATGTATAATCAAACGTGAAATATTCATCTAATTTATTAAAATGGTGGTGCAAAATTCCTTGACCACTATCTCAGATATACTTGAAACAAACTTACTAATCTTTACCCTCGAGTTTGCAACCATAGTAAGAGCATACTTTGACAATTGAGTGAACTTCAATGAATACTCCTTGAAACTCATATTCCCTTCTTAAAGGTTTTGATCTCCAAAGGAAAGAACCTATCGAGGAAAGTGTGTTTTAATTTCTCCCAATCTAGAGGACCCACATATATTGCATTGCCTCTTTCCATTTATTGAACCACACATGATCAACTCCCACTACAACATTTTAGGCCTAGGGCCACACTAATTCTGGACAATGCTTTTAAAGTGTTGCCTAAAATACTTTTAGAGACGCCTTTAAAGCGTAGCCCAAGTTTTTAACTTTTAGCTGCAATAATATTGGCAACACTTGTAAAGTGTACTCTTTAATGGTATAAGCTACACTTTATAAGCGTTGTTAAAGTATGATATAATTGGGAACAACTATTTACAAATATGGCCACACTTTTAAAGTGTCCTATTTTTATAATTGTAAAAACAACACAATACAAATGTTGCCTTAAAGTTTTCACTAAAATATTATATTCCCTCCAACATTTTTAACTCTCCCTCCCATTCTTATTGAGCAAAAAAAATATAGTATTTCATAAAACATTAAAATTTACTTTTCCCCAAAAAAGAAAAACAAGATTTGCTCCCAAATCGCTGAAGAACTTCTCACAGAGCTTTTCTTGCTATCTTACAGAACTGAAGAAATTCTCAGTCTTGAATCTTTGAAGGTTTATCAGGTATGTATTTCTTTTCCCCCAAACCGCTGAAGAACACGATTTTCTCACAGAACTGAAGAACATATTTTCGTCAATTTTCTCACAGAACTGAAGAACAAATTTCACGATTTCAGGTTGAAGAGCTGAAGAGCTACTCACTGAAGAACATGATTTTAGGTTGAAGATGCCTAATAGATGAACACGCCTCACTAAAATGCTTCATCACATTGAAAGGATTTTGTTGGAATAGGGTTTATCAGGTAAGAAATTCTATCTTTGAAATTCTAAATTTTAGCTCATAGTTGTATTACCCACATCAGTTTATTAATGACTAAAGAAGTATAAATCAGTAAGGAAAGCATACAGCTCTGGTGTTTGTGGGAAGTTGATAAATACATGTTTGCATTTGTTGAAAGCATATGGTTTGATTCTTTTCAACTTTTTTCTCCTGAAATTAGTCAAACGCAATTTTTCTAAAACATAGCTACCTTTTGCCAACCTGGGCAGCTGCTGGTAGGTGTAAAATTGTTGTAGAATGTCGGAGTTATGACTCCATTTAGATAGGAAGTCAGTTATACAACTTGCCTCTCTCTCTATATATGTGATTGCACTTGAAGATTTCCAGCTGATTTGTGAGACTTTGAAGTTACTCTTATTTTGTTGTTGTTCATTCATGTTAAACTATATTTTTTAAGTCTTGCTATGTCAATCCGTTTGCATATATGTTTTTCTGGTTTAATACAATAGTTGTAGTGTTAGTGCTAGGAATTTATACATGGGGACTATGACATGTACGTGCTAACCTATGGCTTGAAGCAATGGTTGATTCCCTTTGTCATGACACTAGAATCTTTCCTTATGTTGAGAAGATCATGTAGTTAGGATTTAACCCAAGCATTTATTTGATCTGTACAATTCTTTTTTGGCAAAATTTTTATTTGTTCTATTGTAAATACTTGTCATGAATTAATGGAGTAATTGGTGTTCTGTAGGGTAAGTTTCTTTTATGAAGTTAAATTTAGCTTAATGGACCTTAGTGAGAATGTATATTGGTTTAACATAAGCCTCTGTATTTTTTTTATCATTAATGGGATGTAATTTTGGAAGTTAGGGTACAAAATTTCTAAACAAGGTTTTATTTTATGGTATCATTCAATATTGATTTGAGTTGTGGTTTATTCAATTTTCTGCATAGACCTAAATACACTGTTGCAATGCCCATAGAGGGTGGCTGCTGTGATTTTGTCAATGTATAAGAAGTTGAGAATCAACTTCCAGCTGAATTTTCCTATACCCATGCTATATGGACCAGTCCACCCCATGAATTGCAGCTCGAATCTCTGCCTGGTTATTAGTTCCTAAGCCGAGAGGAATAGAGAATGCATAGATAATGTTACCTACCAGTCCCTCTAAATACCTCCACATCCAATCTTGCTCGGATTAGTCATTATGCTGCCACCTGTATTCAGCCTATACACATTCTGTTGTGGTCTTTCCTAATGGACAGAAATGATTTTAATTTCATGTCGACATCCCTCCATCATAGTGATTAGCTCCTTCCAATTATGAGGCCATTGGATGTATGGATAAACAGTAGTAAGAAGGTTCTTCATGTCTTTGAAAATTAAAATTTAATCCTCAAACTACTAGACTTCTTGTCTCCACATTTAGTTGAACAATGATTCTTCCAAAGGTTCCAACAAATGACTATAGGAAGAGTTTGAATCATGAGTTTGTGAACTTCATTTTTTTGGTTCCAAACTCCACCATTTCATCATCAGATTCTTCAAGGGGGTGTGTCTATGAGTGATTCCAAAGAAAGTTGAATAAAACTTCCAAATGTGATTGGCAAAATGACCATTAACAATAATATGTGGAATGTTATCCTCCCCTTGTCTAATACAACAAGAACACAAAGCTGGACTTTTACCAAAAATGTTGATTTTTTCATTGTTAGGAAGCTTCCCTCTCAAAGATCTCCAATTAAGAAAATAAATTTTGAAAGGGATGTGCTTATGCCAATTATGACTTCTAGTCATATCCTTATACCCTTTTTCCTGATGATCTACCAAGCTAAAGAACAAGAGAACCTGCCAGTGTCTTGGCGCTGTTGGAGTTGAGTTTCCTCTTTTTCCATGCTTTGTTTGGTGCGATTGCTATCCTGATTTACAGAACCCCTCGTTGGAGTAGAGTGTATTGATCTTGTGTGATTGCAACTGCTACATGTCTTGGTGTCTACAATTGAGTGCATTGATCTTGTGTGATTGTGACTCTGTTTTACGAGAATTAGCTGCTACCTATCTTGGTGTCCTATCTTCGTGCAAAATAGTTTGACTTAATTGCAACTGCTTCAGTATTCTGTATCTGTAATTAAGTTTCTTGTGATGTTCTGAACATCAAATATTTAGCTCTGGCTCTTTTGAGTGTGCGCGTATGAGAATTTCAGAATCCATGAGAATTTAGCTAGTTTGCAAAACACAATGGAAGCAATGGATTTAAATAGGTGATTCCAATTAGTTGAGCTAGATTGAGATTTAGTTAATATTATGTTTTCCATTAGGTCCCCTTTTTGGCTGTAGTTTCTTAAATTTAATAAGAAATTACTACAACAATTATAGGGATAAGTATGAGGAGGGACCTAGTATAATAGAATCTTTAATTATTTAAAAAATACAAATTATTGAGTATCACAATTGGGTTCATGGAAGCAACAACCTCTCTATTAGCTCGGGTCATCATAACTTGAGCCAACACTTGGAAAGTGTCTCTTAACTCATCATGAAATACTTTCTCGTCGAAAGGGTTGACCAGCACTTGAGGAACCTCGGGCTCCACATTTTCACCAGCATTCCTTCTCATAGGATTCCTTCATAGAGGCATATTTTGAAAAGCACAGAATAGTGGTTAGGAGACAAAGACCTTTATAGAGATAATCTCTATGGCACAACTTGTCACTCCTCAGAAACTATGATAACTATGAAGCTATGACAAGCTTATATGCCCTGTAGTGATAAAAGACCGACATAAGACAGGCCCAAAACTTATGTACAACACTTGGCCGTGGAGGCCACAATTGTTAAGAGACAAGACACAACCAAACTTTATATATTAGTCTACAAAGCCTCTACAAGATAGACAACCTTAGTTTAGGTCGGGACAAGGCCCCGCCTTACCCTTAACTACTATACGGTAACAAAATAGATGTCAAAGACTCGATTAAGCCCCGAATCAACTTGGAGCTCACCAATAGCAGCTGAGTGTCCTGTGCTCTTACTGGGGAGGTCTACTAGCTGGAGTACCTGTGGCTGCAGCATGAAATGCAGTGTCCCCCGAGAGGGACGTCAGTACGAAGAATGTACTGAATATGTAAGGCAATAACATATGTAAACAAGAGCTCAATTGAAATCAAGTATCAATATGTAACTGCATAGATTAGATTAAAGACCACCCTTGTTGCTGTTGTGGGATCATGTACATTATATTCTTTTCTGTAAATTTTATTTACATTGCGATCTCTGTAAAGCATGTGATACAAATAACCAACTGATCAGTGATAAAATAGGATGACCCATGCTAGGCATTTTAATCGCTGAGATGCTGTCCTCAAATATATAAATTTGGGATCGACCTATGCTAGGCTTTCGACCCTAGGCTGCCACCCTTATACACAAATTAAGATCGACCCATGCTAGGATTTTTCCCCTGGGCTGCCACCCTTACACATATACCGCTTCATATAGTTTCTTTAATCTTTGAGATTGTTATTTTGGTGGTCATAATTATTTTTGAGCAACAGAACTGTGGATCAGTAGTAGGAAACATGTGAATATGCACTTAGGGCAATAACAATAACACAAGATGGAAATGTAACACTAATGAATTACATAAGAGCTCAAATGACACAATGGACCTCATTTGATTGATAGGAGGAATCACAAAGCTACTGTTGAAATTACCCTTTTCTCATACCAATAATTGGAAAAGTAAAGATGCACATATATTGAAGCAATTCGACACACTAAGGAGAGGGGAAATATTGTTAGCTGTGTTTGGGATTGTACGCTGCCACTATGTGTCTTTTACT
Organism: Solanum stenotomum; assembly: GCF_019186545.1. Lineage (NCBI taxonomy): Eukaryota > Viridiplantae > Streptophyta > Magnoliopsida > Solanales > Solanaceae > Solanum > Solanum stenotomum. The sequence continues at coordinate 6,213 of NW_026027793.1, read as the reverse complement.
TGAAAGAGAACTTAGGAAGCTCACCTGTTGGTAATGACACAAGCAGAGTTCATGCCAAATAATATAGAATCGAATAGCCTTACATACCTTGCTGTACCACTCAGATAGTACAACGAATTAACCTCCTTCCTTTCCGATTATTAATCTACAATGAAATAAGTAACACAACTAATATTAGTAGCTAACCAACGATTGGATTATTTAAACTTGGCAAACAGTAATCAGGCAGCAAACCCATACTTATCAAACCGATGGTATGCATTCCACCCCTTCTCCTTTAATAACGTCATATACAATACGACGTTCTAATAAGGTCCCCTGAAACTCCTCGGGCTTTATAACATATGCAAAACAGTATATAAAGGGGTTGCAGGCAGCAAGCTCATGCAACGCCCAATTAGATGGTACGTTACTGCACCCTTTACCGTTTTATCCTTTAACAAGTTCTCATGACTTCTGCACATGCGTCCTTATGTTACTATACACAAATCAGTTTCTAAACATCAGAATGTGGCAGTAGCAATATGAACTCATGGTTTCCGACCACTGTCCCTTGAGCATCCAACTAACATTACATTTAAAATGCTCAAATGGGCTAACAATTGAGTTAAATGGGACTCCCCTCCATGGCTGTCCCAACATGCACAATCAACCAGAACATTCCCCTATCTCACACCATGTAAAAGGAACAATTCTCAGCTTATTAACACATACCAAATCCCCTAACCGATTCAAGCACAAAAGAGGGATAAAAAAATTAACATATGGCAGTAGCCTTACCTTAAGGTGAAATCAGTTCCTCCTCTTGAATTTCTTAAGATGGGAGATGTTACACCAACTTGTACTTGAAAAATAAAGGGTTTTCTCATATTTTTAATGGTGAACTTGCAGGCCAGCACTTTGGAGTTTCTAGGGTTTCTTTTTGGGAGTAAATTGTTGTAGAACAAGTGAGAGATATATGAAATGAATTTCATTCTCTTAAGGGTCCTTTATGGATGTTTTTACATTAAGAAAAATGTAGAAATATCTAGTCCCTTACTTTAAGTATGCAGGTACATCACTCCCTTAATTTCTGCCACAAGTTCTTTAAGTAGCTGCATCACCTAGTTGCCCTTTTCTTTTAAATTGCAGTCCACATATTCCCTAAGTAGGTGCATCACCTACTTACCACTTATTTAAGTAGGTCAACAGTTAATCTACCATTAAGAACCTATGTCATCCTTTCTACGTAAGCTACACATGTATGTGAGTAACTTAATTACGTAAGATATCCGAATCATTAGCTTCAACAAGTAGGTTGATTACTATGACAAATTATACTTTACTTACTCTATTTAGCCTCAAGCCTCTTTCGAATATTGTCAAACCTATTTCAAACCCTCACTACTCACATAGAACTAGTATATGCAAAATATGGGACGTTACATCCTCCCGTCCTTAGGAACATTCATCCTCGAATGTTTGCCTAATTATTCAGCTCCTATCAAGTTCAATCAAGCCTAAGTTGAATTCTACTGTTAGCCACATAATACACACAGACTTATACTTACTTGTTACTGTCTCAACTCAACACTTTGACCCTTCTCTTCGGATTGAAATAAATGAGGATATTTGGACTTCATTGCTTCTTCCACCTCCCATGTAACTTCTTCAACTTGTTGGTTTCTCCATAGTACTTTTACAGAAGCTACTTCTTTATTTCTTAGTTTCTTAACTTGTCGATCCAAAATTGCGATGGGTACTTCTTCATAAGTGAGATCTTCTTTAACGTGTACATCTTCCGTAGGAGTGATACGAGATGGATCGCCTATGCATTTTCGAAGCATTGAGACATGAAATACCGGATGGACTGTTGAGAGCTCTTGAGGTAGCTCTAACTCATACGCGACTTGACCAACTCTTCGAATAATTTTATATGGCCCTATATAGCGCGGACTCAGCTTCCCCTTTTTACCAAATCTCATTACCCCTTTCATTGGGGATACCTTTAAAAATACTCAATCTCCTATGAAAAATTCTAGTCCTCTCCTTCTATTATCTGCATATGATTTATGTCGGCTTTGAGCTGTTGCTCATCGTTGTTGTATCACGTTAACTTTTTCCATAGCTTGATGAATAAGATCTGGCCCAAATAAGGCAGTTTTGCCCGCTTCAAACCATCCGATCGATGACCTGCACTTTCTCCCATATAACGCTTCATAAGGTGCCATTCTGATACTTGAATGGTAGCTGTTGTTGTAAGCAAACTCAATAAGCGGCAAATGATCATCCCAACTACCTTTGAAGTCTAATATACAAGCTCACAACATATCCTCAAGTGTTTGGATTGTACGTTCTGCCTGACCATCCGTTTGAGGGTGAAAGGATGTGCTTAAATTCACTTGTGTTCCCAAACTCTTCTGAAATGACTTCCAAAAGTTCACGGTGAATTGAGCTCCTCTATCAGATATAATAGAGATTGGCACTCCATGTAGCCGAACTATCTCTTTAATATACAACTTTGCATACTCTTCAACTGTATAAGTAGTCTTGACCGGTAAGAAGTGTGCTACTTTGGTGAGTCTATCAACAATCACCCATATGGAATCAAACTTCCGAAATGAGCGAGGAAAACCAGTGACAAAATCCATATTAATCATATCCCACTTCCAAACTGGAAGTTCTATACGTTGCATATAACCTCCAGACTTCTGGTGCTCTACTTTAACTTGTTGACAATTTGGACATTGAGCTACAAATTCTGCAATGCTCTTCTTCATGTTACCCCACCAATATACTTCTTTCAAGTCATGATACATTTTTGTTGATCCCGGATGGACATAATATCTTGAATGATGCGCTTCCATCATAATCCTCCTTCTTAGTCCATCTATGTTAGGTACACACAATCTGTTTTGGCATTGAAGTACTCCCTCTTCTGTAAGCTCAAATGCCTTTGTCATACCTTGTTGTACATTCTCCTTAAGCTGTAATAGGATAGGATCCGTGTACTGCTTCTCTTTCACCTCCACTACAAATGGGGATTTTGCAGCATTTTGCACAATAACTCCTTCATCTAGAAATTCAAGAAGGCGAACCCCCAAGCTAGCTAATTGACGTAGAACTTTAGTTATTTGCTGCCTTCCTATGGACTGCTCATAAGTGCTTGCCATCATTTTACTACTTAAAGCATCAGCTACAACATTTGCCTTCCCGGAATGATACAAGATATCAATGTCATAATCTTTTAATAACTCAAGCCACCTTCGTTACCTCAAATTCAGATCCTTTTACTTAAAGATGTATTGCAAACTCTTGTGATCAGTATATATATCAACGTGAACACCATACAAGTAGTGGCGCCATATCTTCAAAGCAAACACAACTGCTGCTAGCTCTAGATCATGGGTTGGATAGTTTTTCTCATGTGACCGCAACTGCCTTGAGGCATAAGCTATCACCTTACCATGCTGCATCAACACACATCCTAAGCCCACTCCCGATGCATCACAATACACTACGTACCCTTCCGTGCCTTCTGGAAGTATCAATACAGGTGTAGAAGTCAATTTATTCTTCAGTTCTTGGAAGCTTCTTTCACATGCATCGCTCCACTGGAACTTGACTTCTTTTTGTGTTAGTTTTGTTAATGGTGCGGAAATAGAAGCAAATCCTTCAACAAACCTTCTATAATAACCTGCCAGCCCAAGGAAACTACGAACCTCCGTAGGTGTTGTAGGTCTTGGCCAGTTCTTCACAGCTTCTATCTTTTGGGTATCAACCCTTACTCCTTCATCAGATACAATATGACCCAAAAATGCCACAGATCTTAACCAAAACTCACATTTAGAGAACTTTGCGTACAACTTTCGATCACGAAGAATCTGTAGCACCTGCCGCAAGTGATTAGCATGGTCCTCTTCAGATCTTGAATACACCATAATGTCATCTATAAATACTATCACGAACACATCCAAAAATGGCTTGAACACCCTATTCATCAAATCCATAAAAGCTGCTGGTGCATTTGTTAGACCGAATGACATAACTAAAAACTCGAAATGACCATACCGTGTTTGAAAAGCCGTCTTAGGTATATCTTAATCTCTAACCCTCACTTGGTGATAACCCGACCTCAAGTCAATTTTTGAAAAGCACTTAGCACCCTGTAACTGATCAAACAAATCATCAATTCTTGGGAGGGGATATTTGTTCTTAATCGTTACCTTATTCAATTGTCGGTAATCAATACACATTCTCAATGAGCCATCTTTCTTGCGTACAAATAAAACTGGTGCTCCCCAAGGGGATATACTAGGCCTTATGAATCCTTTTTCTAACAAATCATTTAATTGTTCCTTCAACTCCTGTAATTCTGCCGGGGCCATTCTATATGGAGGAATGGAGATAGGTTGAGTATCTGGAATTATATCAATACCAAGCTCTACTTCTCGTTCTGGAGGCAAACCTGGAAGATCTTCAGGAAATACATCAGGAAATTCATTTACCACCGGAACAGATTGAAGAGTTGGTGGATCTGCATCTATATTTCGTACTCTTACTAAATGGCATATGTAGCCTTTGGACATCATCTTCTTCGCCTTAAAATAAGAAATAAACTTACCTCTTGGCGCCCCAATATTACCTTTCCATTCAAGGACTGCCTCTTTTGGAAAATGGAAATGCACCATCTTAGTTCGGCATTCTACTGTAGCATAACAAGAAGCTAACCAATCCATACCCATTATGACATCAAAATCAACCATTTCTAGTTCAACAAGGTCAGCTAATGTATTACGACCACAAACAGTTACTATGCACTTTCGATAGACTCTTCTAACTATAATAGATTCACCAATCGGTGTAGACACTTCAATTGGTTTAACCAATAATTCTGGTGTTCTTTTGAACTTTGCAGCAATCAATCGAGTGACATATGATAGTGTAGACCCCGGATCAATTAATGCATATACAATATGTGAAAAGATGGATAATGTACCTGTAACCACATTCGGTGAAGCCTCCAAATTTTGTCGATTCCCTAGGGCATACGTGCGATTCTGAACTCCACTAAAACTAGTTGCCCCTCTAACACCTCTACCACGACCTGCAGGCATTTGTGCACCCCTGCCTAAAGAAGGAACTGATGAAGATGATGCAGCAATCGATCCAGCAGGTTGTGCCATACCACCCATGCCCCTTTGAGGGCAATTTCTCATCATGTGTCCCGGTGTACCACACCAAAAACAAGCATCTGTCCCAAGCCTACATGTGCCTAGGTGATTTCTCCCGCATTGTATACAAAGTTGTCGAGGAGGTCTTGATTGGCTCATAATTCCCTGCTCGTGGTGCCCCGCTGTTCTTGAGCTTTGGCTTTCACCTCTTTGCCCAAACTGATCGCCCCTAGACCCTCGGGGTGGAGCACTAGCTGTAGAGTAGGAAAATGATGGCCTAGGCGGTCTATAAAAAAACCGAGGCTTAAACTCACCTTGAGATTGGGTAAACTGGCCCGTAGATTTGGCCTTCTTGGACTGCCCTCTTTCCGACTCTTGTCCCCTTCTTCTTTGCCTTTGATCCTCCAACTTTTATGCAAAAGCTTGCATCCTCGCTATATACATGTCTTTATTCAAAGAAGCAATGGTACAATCTCTAACCAAATATGAATCTAATCTGTCCACATATCGATGAACTCTATCCTCCATAGTGGACACTACATTAGGAGCATACATGGATAAAGAATTAAACTTGAGACTGTACTCCCTCACGCTAATATTCCCTTGGTGGAGATTTAAAAACTGATCAGCACGGGCCTCTCGGATCTCCAATGGCAGATAATGGTCAAGAAATGCCTTTTTGAACTGTTTCCAACTAGCTAAAGGTGCATCTGTAACCCTTGATTGCTTCCAAGCTTCATACCACAATATAGCCATACCCCTGAGTCTATATGTTGCTAGCTCAACTGCTTCTTTACCACTTACATGCATAACATCCAAAGTTCGTTGAATCTGATCAATAAAGTCTTGCGGATCTTCTTTAGGATCTGACCCAGTGAATGATGGAGGGTCCAAATTAAGAAAATCATGTATCCGCGTACTAGCAGCCCTATCTGCACCACTCGTACTTGCAATTGGACCTTCTTGCCTTTGCCCTTGGCCAGCAACTTTACGAGTCAATAATTGGACTGCATTCTTTAAATCTTGCTCAGCAGTATTAATAGGGGGTTCTCGAGGTGCT
>NW_026027792.1:0-565 GCF_019186545.1 Solanum stenotomum | reverse complement strand
GCGCAAACCGCCTTTAGGCAGTTTCGTTCCGTAGATCTCGAAAAAATACGTGGATTCAAAAAAAAGATCGCCTGAAATGGACACCCGAGGCCCGAGTTATGGCCGTTTGAAGTTTCATAAATTCAGAGCCACCTTCCACCTTTAAGATGCTAAATTTCAAATGGCCGTAACTCTCGGCTCGAACGTCCGTTTGACGCAACCTTTTTTTTGAAACCTCGTATTTTTTCGAGATCTATATGAAGAACCCATCGCCTTTGTCTGAATTTCCTTTTATTTTTTTCATTATATTTTGACGCGTAGAAGAATCAGTAAAAGGCGTTTTTGGGAAAATCGGCACGCGCAAACAACCTTTAGGCAGTTTGGTTGCGTAGATCTCGAAAAAATACGCGGATTCAAAAAAAAATCGTCTGAAACGGACACCCGAGGCCCGAGTTATGGCCGTTTGAAGTTTCATAAATTCAAAGCCACCTTCCACCTTTAAGATGCTGAATTTCAAATGCCCGTAACTCTCGGCTCGAACGTCCGTTTGACGCAACCTTTTTTCTGAAACCTCGTATTTTTTCGA
>NW_026027791.1:0-201 GCF_019186545.1 Solanum stenotomum | reverse complement strand
TTAAACATGAGAAAAGATCAAGAAATCGATGTTTGAAAGCAGGTCCGTGACGCGGAGATGTATTTAATTATTTGGTTGCAAATTAACTTTTGAGGTTGAACGGTCTGTAGCCGCTCCACGACGCGAAAGAAACTTTCCCAAATCTTAGGAAAAGGTCCGCGATGCGGACCTGGTGTCTAGATGTGCATACTCAAAGTTGGA